>NC_045977.1:24822291-24939574 GCF_010909765.2 Amblyraja radiata
TCTGTGTATTGATTAGAATCACAGAAGAGGTTCAGGGTTATGCCCTTTGTTCATGGACTAAATATCTGTCTCCCAGCAACTCTTCATTTTCCTACCTGCCAACAACCATGAGCTCCCACTCGGAGCAGAGGGGCCGGAGGTGATGCCAGATATCCATCGTAAATAAAGTGCTCGCGCTGTTGAAGATTGAAGTGAGTGAGGACATGAGAGCAGCAATCATGACTGACATCATCAGGCCACGTAGTCCTGCAGTGGAAGAGTGCAAATCAGAAAAGGTTAAACCAGGTTCCTGAGTTGTAGCAAGACTGATAGCACGTTCTCATGTCGAACTAACCCAGTGAGCACTGCCCACCCACCACCTCCACCTCTGGCTTATTCCCTGGGAATCAGTCAATCTTACTTCACTATCTCCACATCCCCCTGTGCACAGCACAGTATTGGCTGCTCCTCGGAGGCTGTTTGATGGTTACACATGGCCATGGGCTTGTGTGCCAATGCTTTGGCACCTTTGGTTGTGAAGAAACTGCTCAGACCTAGATGTTGCAATAAATCCCAACTCCTGGCAAATGGTATGATGATCATGGAAATGGTTTCAGGAAGAGAGGGACAGACAAATTAGAGGAATATCAGAACAAAGAGGGAGGGAAAGGATTAGAAAGACTGTTTGCTCGGCTATAGGAAGGATATGATTAAGCTCGAGAGGGTGCAGAAAAAATCCATAAGAATGTTACCAAGGCTGGAGTGCTTCATCTATGAGGAGATACTGGATAAGCTGTGACTTTTTCTGAGGAATGATGAAAGCTGAGGGGTGACCTGATAGAGGTATGTAAAATTACAAGGACCTAGATTGGGTGAATGGTCACAGTCATTTTCCAAAGGTAGGGGAGTCTAAAACTAGAGGGCATTGGTTAAGGTGAGAGGAGAAAGACTTGAAGGGGATCTGAGGGTAAGTTTTACTCACTTACAGTGGTGGGTATATTGAATGAGCAGTTGAAGGTGGTGCAAGAGGCAGGTACAATTACAATGTTTAAAAGTAATTTGGACAGATACATGGATAGGAAATGTTTAGATAGGTGTGGGTCATATACAGGCAAATGAGACTAGTTCAGCAAGCCAGTTGATCAGCATAGACTGAAGGAACTGTTTCTGTGCTCAATTACATTATGGTTCTGTGGATAGGTAGGATCGAATGACCTAGATCTCTGCTGCATGTTTTACGTACCTCCTGGCATTAACTCCATTACCAACTTCGGGTAGGCAATGTCCGAGCAACCAACTGGGTTACCGCAGATCCTACGGCAGGTTTCGGCATCAGCACAAGCCACCTGATCTAAAACAAGAATGAGAATGGGAGTGAAAGCTTGCTGAGCTGCAGGAGCATGGCGCGTGGGTAATCTCCAACGGTTCCCCGCTTACCTGGAAAGAGCACTCTGCTGACCATGCCTGGGAGGACCATTAAGAAGACAGGCAAGACTTTCAAATAGGCAGCAAACAAGGAACCACCCTTGGCATGGAGGAGTGTCCTGGCAGACAGGGACCTCTGGACAATTACCTAATGTTTGAGACAATGGAAAAAAATCAACAAGTGTCAGCATGCTGGGAACACGAGCCTGCCGATTCTGACTGCCGTGGGGGAGGGGCTCAGGAAGCTCATCTAGATCTTCATCCCTTGTTGAACTGATGATACACAGCAGGTATGGAGGAACCAATGTAATGTCAGGAATAGCAACAGAGTTTGGAAACCCCAGGAAGGAACAAAGTTAAGGGGAAAAAGTTAACCAGGACTAATATAAGAAAGCAGAAGGTGATACCTGGTCTGTGCACCAATACCAGATGGAAGGGATTGTCATTCCAATCAGTACACCCGGCCAAGGGAAGTCCGAGGTCACAGGATCCCGGAAAATGTGGAAAGCGTCTTTTCTTGGATAGCCACAGGAGGTGTTGAGGTCACGAACACTTGGAATGGCATAGAAGTATGTCTCCTGAAGTGCTGAGTAACCTCCAATTTCATTGAAAGCTGTGGAACAGAGAACTGTGTCACTGGGATTGAAGAAACTTAGTTGCATATCCAACACTGCTTCATGAAATAATCAACTTCTCTTCGATGTTTTATTTTACAGCTTTTCCTGCAAAGAGTGTGCTTTAGTTCCACAACCAATTAGACCTCATTCTCTGAACCGAGGCCTCAGGTCTACCACCGCTCTCTGCTCTAATCCTGGAGAACACACAACGAGGAGATGATTGCCTGCGAGAAGGAGTGATGAAAGTTTATTTGACTGGTTCCTAGAAATAATGGATTTTCCAATGAGGAGAGATTGAGTAAGTTCCTTTGAGTTTAGATGAAGAGGATATCTCATGAAGGGCTTTGAAAGGGTGAATGTGGGAAACTACCTCTCCAGAGGAAGGGGCGTGGAGCCAAGAGAAATAGATGATGACAGATTTAGGTTGAAATATTGAGAAAGGTTGGGCCTTGTGAGTTGACGGAATTATCTGCCCAGGTAAGGGATGGATTCTGATTCACTCACATCTGGAATAACAGAGGGGAAGGGGATCGATGAATGTGCTGGAAGGACAGAAAGAGAAGGTTTACTATAAAACTAGATTACAGAGTGGACAGTTTGAACTGGTTCTGGGGTCCCATCTTCTTTATATTCGGACTGCATTTCCAAACTTGAGTTTGGAGCTAAACCAAGAAAAGTGAACATTGAATGCAGCAATACGAGGGTATACGACAGCATAACCAATTGTTGCTCTAAACAATGTGCTTGTAATATTCTGCATTAAATAGTTGAACCAAACTGCTCGCATTGGTGAGGAGCAGCCCTGTGAAAGTCCAGAACAATGCAGGGTAGGCAAGTTTCCAATAAGCTGAGGCTGAACACCTCCTCCTCCTGATCATCCCTGTAACAAACATCATTGGATGTGAGCATATGTTCACTGCACCCATGCTGAGTGGAATTGTGGGGCACACCAGATTAGAGAAAGGGTAAGCAATGGGCACCCCCACCCACCATGAGGGCACAATCAGTCAACATGGGACTAAAGTCCCATCACAATCATTGGTCCTGACCAATGCCCATTCTGGGGTTCTCAGGGAGACTCTAAATTCATTTGGTAAGGCTAGTATACTCTGTATGCAGAGTGCACCATCTACAAAATGCGCTACAGTCGGTCACTGTGATTACTCTGAAAGCATCTCCAAACACACTACTGCATGTTCCCCTCCAAGTCACAAACTATCCTGACACAGAAATATTTTGCTGATCCTTCACCATCACTGGGTGTAGATACTGAAACTCTCTCTTCCACAGTACTGTACTTTGGGAGCATCTACACCAGATGCACTACAGGTCCAGGAAGAGGATTCACCAACGGCTCCTCGAAGGGAATTAGGGATGGGCGATAATACTCTCCTGCAATGCCCATGTCCTGAAAAACCCTTCAAAGGATGTCTTAATTTGATTTGGAAACTAGCTTTGAATGTTCAGCTGAATTCCACTCACCGTATCCCATGAGAATCAGAGCCCCAATCAGCATGATGACGGTCTGGAGTGCATCAGTATATATCACTGCTGCTAGTCCACCTGCCCAAAGAAATACAGAAATAACCTCTGCCCAATGGTGTAAACATCACTCGCCATAGCCAAAGGGAACGTTAGTCATAGAGTGTTGGAGAGCAACATCACGGAAACAGGCCCTTCGACCCACTGGCCATCACACACTCATTATTATTCTAATTCTACCCTAACTCATTTTATTCTCCCCCCATTCTATCATCTCCCCCAATCCACCCCTAGATTCTACCACTCATCTACATGGCTGTACGATGGCAGCCTCGCCAACAGTCTGTCTCGTCCTTTTTCTTCTTTCGTTGTTTTTAGTCTGTTGTTAAATGTATGTTTTAGTGTATCTTTAGTTTTGTATTATTTGGGGGGGGGGGGGGGGTACTTTATAAAATCTCTTTCCTCTACGGAGATGCGACTTTTTGCGTATCGTATCTCCGTCCGTGCTGCGGCCTAACATCGTGGAGCTGGCGGCCTCTTGCTGGGGATCAACTTCGTGAGCTCCAACCGCGGGGGCCTGCAGACCTAACATCGTGGAGCTCGCGATCCCTTTGCCAGGGATCGACCTCGGGAGATCCAACCAGGGGAGCCTGTGGACTTAACATCGTGGAGCTCGCGGTCCCTTGGTTAGGGACCAACTTCGGAAGCTCCAAGCCGCAGGTGCTTCCACCGCCCCGATTGCGGGAGCTTCGATCACCCTGACACGGGAGCTTCGATCGCCGGCTACAGGAGCTTCGATCGCAGATGGTTCGACTGCCCCGTCCGCGGGAGAATAAAGATGACAGAAGATAAGACTTTATTGCCTTCCATCATAGTGAGGAAAGTGGGAGCCGCTGTAGTGGATGTTAATGTTAACTTTTATGTAGTTGTGTGTCTTGGTGGTTTTTTGGTACGACTGTTGGCAAATCAAATTCCTTGTATGTTTACATACTTGGCTAATAAATTAATTACAATACAATATATATTAAGAGCATTAGAACCAATGGCCAATTAAACTACCAACCCATACATCTCTGGGAAACCACAGGGAGAAGGTGTAAATTCCACACAGACAACACCCAAAGTCAAGATCTAACCTGGGTCGCAGGAGCTGTGAGGCAGCAGCTTCACCAATGTATCAGTGTGCTGCACATAGTGGCTGTTGACACAATACAAGTAGCCAACTGGGAGAGGTTGGAGTTGAACTATTGTGGTACTGGTCCTGAGTTATAGACCTGCAACAGGATGCTATGGTTTGACATGCAACATCATCACCCTCATTTAGGCAAATATATCCCCAGTTGCACAAACCTACCTCCAACAGTGTAGAGGGTGGTGATCACCAATAACCCAACCACGGCGATGTACAAATCCCACTTGAGAGCTTGTTGTATAAAGACAGCTCCTGCATAGATATCTACCTGGGATAACACATCAGCACAAGATTCATCACTCAGCAGTATATTATCCCACACCCAGCTCCAATCACACCCACGTTGTGAGTTATGGGTGTAATGTGGGTTAGACATCATTTTTATGAAAAGATGCTCAGTGAATCAAGCAGCATTTGAGAAGAGAGAAAGGTACATTAAACAGTACAGCACAGAAACAGGCCCTTCACCCCACAATGTTTGTACTGAACATTATGCCAAGTTAAAATAATCTTCTTTGCCGGTATGGGATCCATATCCCTCTATTCCCTGCATATCTGTGCCTATCCAAAAGCTTTAAACTGCACTATTGTGTCAGCCTCCACCACCCGTGACAGTGCGTTCCAGGTGTCCACCACTCTCTGTGTAAAAAAACTTGCTTCATACATTCTCTTTGAAACTTTGCCCATTTCACCTTAAACCTATGCCCTCTCATCTTTGACATTTCATCTCTGGAAAAGGGGTTTGACTTCCTATTCTATCTATGCCTCCCATTATTTTATATAGTTCTATCAGGTCTCCTCTCAGCCTTCGTTGATCCTAGTTTGTCCAATCTCTATAAACGTCTTATACACCATCTCCAAAGCCTCCACTTCCTTTCTTGTAGTGACTATAACTGCATACAATACATCTAAATGTGGCCCAACAAAAGTCCTATAAAACCTCAACATGAGCCTGTGACTCTGAAACTTAATGCCCTGTGAAGGCAAGCATACCATAAGCCTTTTTTAGCACACTACTTGCATTTCCACTTTCTGGGAGTTACGGACTTGGACCCCAAGATTCTTCTGTACATCAATGTTCTTAAAGGTCATGCCATTAACTGTATAATTTGCCCCTACATTTGACCTCCCAAAATCCAACACCTCACCCGTGGTCAGATTAAAGTCCCAAGTGCCATTTCCCCCCCTTTTGTGTGGCAGGTCTATATCCCGTTGTATACTCTAACCGCCTTCCTCACTGTCCTCAACTTCAGGTAAAGCCTGGCAAGTGGCAAATCTTTTGCATAGGTGAGGAGATGTGGGTGGAGATAGTATTGACCTTTTTCCACTGATGCTTTTCTCCCACCATCTGTCACCCTGTTCCTTTCCCCTAATCCTCAACTCATCTAGAGTAGACCGCCAGAATCTTTTTCCCAGGATGGAAACATCAAACACAAGAGGGCACAGCTTTAGGGTGAGAGGGAAAAGTTTAAAGGAGATGTGCAGGACAATTGTCTACATATGCCTGGAATGTGGTGCCCGGGATGGTGGTTGAAGCAGATACATTAGTGCCATTTAAAACAATTTTGGATAGGCACATGCAGGTAATGAAGGGGTATGGGTTATGTGCACTGTCCTCTTCCACTCATATTCCTCCCTCTAAATTTCACTCCTCCTCTTCCTTTGCTATCTGACACTCTTTTGTCTCCATTTCACTTCTAGCCTTACTATATAACTTACTATATCTATTTACTGATCACCTCTCCTTGCTTTTTTACATCTATCACTTCTCAGACTTTTCTTCACCCCTAACTCTCATCACCACCTTTTTCTCCTCTACTCCACCAGCCTATGGAAGGCTCCTGACCCAAAATGTCATCCCTCCATTTCCGTCCACAGATGCTGCCTGACCTACTGAGTTCCTCCACCTCTTTGTTTTTTTGCTCAAGATTTCAGCATCTGCAGTCTCTTCCATCTCCACACTCCAACAAAGGTTCTCCGACTTGAAATGGTACTTTTGGTTCTCTTGTTACAGACATTGCCCAATTTCATGAGTGTTTCCATTTTCTAGGGAGTTAGATAGAGCTCTAGGGGCTAGTGGGGTCAAGGGATATGGGGAGAAGGCAGGCACGGGTTATTGATAGGGGACGATCAGCCATTATCACAATGAATGGCGGTGCTGGCTCGAAGGGCCGAATGGCCTCCTCCTGCACCTATTTTCTATGTTTCTATGTTTCTAGTTTGAAATATTTCACTCATTTCCATTGGATACCCAGTTATAGAGTCATAGAGTGATACAGTGTGGAAACAGGCCCTTCAGCCCAACTTGCTCTCACTGGCCAACAATGTCCCAGCTATACTAGTCCCACTTGCCTGCGCTTGGCCCATATCCCTCCAAACCTTCAGGAGTTAGCAATGCATTCCTCCTGAAGAGCTGTCCCTTATATCCCTTATAATCAGTTATTGAATGACTGCTTAGTTTAGTTTAGTTTAGTTTATTGTCATGTCCACCAAGGTACAGTGAAAAGCTTTCACTAGACAGCTGGTTATGTTTGTTCTGTCTCTGCTTGACAACATCAGGTTGTGCCCTACTGGTTCAGTGGCTTTGCCGCTGGGCTACACTGCACAGCCGGAGCTCCGTTGCCAGTGGTCTTGCTTCTGGGTTAGGTTTAGGTATAACTTTATTATTGTCACGTGTATAGAAGTACAGTGAAAAGCTTTGTTTTTGCATGTACTACAGTCAAATCAGTTAATACTTTAACTAAATATAATCAAGCCAAACTCAAGTGCAATAGGTAGAGGAAAAGAAAAGGTACACAGTGCAGAATATAGTTTTCAGCATTACAGCACGACAGTTCCAGAGACAAAGTCCAATGTTGACAATGGCTTAGAGGTGAATTGCCTTGTACCCTAGCTTATGGAAGGAACATTCGTAAGCTTGCAAACAGAGGGAAGAGCTATTCCTGAGTCTGGTGGTGCGCGCTTTCATGCTTCTGTATCATCTGCCTGATTGTATTGTATTGTATTGTATTGTATTGTATTGTATTGTATTGTATTTTAATGACCACACAGCCAGGCTGGTGGAATTTGTTATCAGTACAGCTCGGTACAGGTTCCAACATTTCATCAAACATTAAACTTGTGACATAGATATACATACAAACAGACACATTTCATAATACATAAAGGCCATGCTTATTCGTATTTCCTCACCGTACAGAGTTTAAAAAGTTAATTGCAGTGGGAATGAAACAGTTTTTGAAGCGGTTTGTTTTGGAGGCAATTGACCTGTAACGCCTCCCAGAGGGCATTAGCTGAAAGGCATAGTGTGCAGGGTGAGTGGGGTCAGAGATGATCTTGCGGGCTTTGTGAAGTGTCCGTTTGTGGTAAAGTGATTCAAGGGATGGTAAGGGTAAGCCAATAATTTTGGATGCTCTGTTTATGATGCGCTGTAATTTCTTCCGGGAGAGTGAGTCGAGACTGCCGAACCAGACTGTGATGGATGAAGTGAGGATGCTTTCGATGATGGCTGTATAGAAGCGGAGCATGAGATGAGACCTTACTCTGAACTTCCTTAGCTATCGGAGATGGAAAAGTCTTTGCTGGGCTTTTCCATAGATGTGGTCTGCGTTTGTCCTCCATTTGAGGTTGTTGCTGATGTGGGTTCCAAGGAGTTTGAAAGTGTCAGTGATGAAGATGGATTCACCTTTAATGAGCACAGGAGTTTTGGGGGATGGCTGGCGTCTTAGGTCGATGATGGGAGCAGGGAGAAGAAGGAATGACCAGGGTGGGACGTCTTTGATTATGTTGGCTGCTTTTCTAAGGCAGCATGAAGTGTAGATGAGGTAAATGGTGTCTGGTCCTGGGCTACATCCACAACTCTCTGCAATTACTTGCAGTCCTGGGCAGAACAGTTTCCAAACCAGGTTGGAATGCAACCCGACAATATGCTTTCTGTAGTGTATCTGTAGAGGTCTGTAAGAGTCATTGGAGCCATGCCAAAAACCTCAGCCTCCTGAGGAAGTAGAGGCTTGGTGTGTCTTCCTGGCTCTCGCATCAATGTGGTTGGTCCATGACAGATCATTGGTAATACTTGAAGCTCTCAACCATTTCCACTTCAGCACCATTGATGCTGATTGGGGCAGGCACTCAACCGAGCTTCCTTAAGTCGATAACTAGCTCCTTCATTGAGGGGGAGGTTGTTGTCCTGACATCATGTTTCTAGGTTCTCTACTTCCTGTACTTCATCTCATCATTGTTCATGATACAGCCAACTACACTGCTATCATCTGCAAACCTGTAGATTGTGAGTATATAGGGAGTATAGTAGGAGACAGAGAATGTATCCTTGCGGTACTGGTGTTGAAAATTATAGTGGAGAATGTGTTGTCACATCTTCACTGATTGCAGTCTGCAGGTCAGGACATCAAGGATCCAGTGACGGGGTGGGGGGTTGGAGGGTTGACTCTTGATCTGAGAGTTTAGAGATTAATTTTGGATGGGATTATGATGTTAAAGGCAGAGCTATAGACAATAAATAGGAGTCTAACATTGAAGATATGTTCTTCCGAGTCAGCAGCTGGAACTTCAGTTCCAGACCAATTACTTAAATGCAAACAAATTTGAAGATTTTCATGTGTTAGTGAACAAAAGCCATTTTACAGATGAAAGGCTAAGCCAAGGCCTTAGATAATACAAATGAGCCCATGACATTGTGTTGAACAAAATTAGTGCAATTACCATGGAATCCTGTTCAGTGTTGGCTACATACTTAATGCTGCTGGAACAAGCCATGTGGTCATTGTCACAGTTCTGTTTCTGGGATCCCTGTACACACAAGGCAGCTGCCAAGTTTCACTCATTTCCACTGGGACATCATGTCACAGTGACCTGCTTTGGGGCACTGTGGCTTTTAACAGCTTTGCCCCCAATCAATGAGCCCCCTTCCCACAGGGCCTTCAAATTAGTCATTTCAAAATACTTTACTCACTGATATCTTTGTAAATATATAGATGAACAAATAGAGAATTGTAATAAAGAGTCGGATCCTTTGACCTCCAAATCGCTTTAGTAGATATTCAGGCATTGTGGTGACCTGCAGAGAGAAGATATGTTCATCATATTGTTGCACAGTTGAACTATCGTACTGGCTCAGAGATTGGAGGATGAGGGCTGGTGGGCGGTGTTATGGGATTGAGAGGGACGTGACGGCAGGTGTAAACAGGAAATTTCCTGGTGACGGTAAGGATTAACTTGTTGACGAAACATGGGAAACATTACCTCGGCTGCAATGTAGATGGGAAGGAAAAACCAAGCCAGCAGGATCAGAATGACCATTCCCTGGAGAGAGAAGTACAGAGAGGTAACGGCAGCAGAACCAGCGCAAGGTGCCAGCAGTGAGAGTCAGCGTGCAATCAACCAGCCCCCTCCACCTCCATTCCCTTCACAGTAACCGAACACCCCCAAACACGGCACCACCCAATAACCATCCGTCCCTTCCAGGGACCACCTCTGCTACATCACTGTCCTCCCCAAAAACCCCCCCCCCCCCCCCCCACCCCTTCCTGCCCCTGACAATGGGGTAAAATCCCAAGACATCAGTCCATGGACTCATTATTTACCCCTTGAGGCTGGAGAGACATCAGCATTCTTCGGCTGGCTAGACAGAAGCAGGTGCAAGGACCTGGTGATTCAAGTGGGATCTACCCCAGCACATACTGATTTCATTCCTAGGTCATCCATTGACGAGCAAGGTTTGAGGACCGGTTTAGCACCCAAAATATGAAGGCCAATATCACATCCGCGGCTGGTTATTATCGAGACAACTAATCACATATACCAAAAACATAAATGAACACTGCATTTATGCTTGGAATCAGAGGATACAGGCAAGGGATGAAATGTGCACTTTACATCTGTATTCAGGAGAAGGACAAGGAGGACAGTGAGATCAGTGTAGGGAATGCTAATATGCAAGGGCAGTTTAAAATCAAGAAGAGGGTGGTGTTGGGGTTCTTGACCAGCATTAAGGTGGATAAAATCTCCAGGCCTGCTGGTATCTACCCCTGGTTATTGAGAGAGCAAAACAGAGAACTTTGCAGGTGCCTTGAAGAAGATCTTTGTATCTTCTCCAGCCACCAGGTGAGGTTTATAGAGTATCCAATGTTGTTCCTTTATTTAAAAAGGGAAGTGGAGATATTATAGACTGCTGAGCTTCACGTCAGTGGTTGGGATTCTTCAGTGTAGGATTTACTCTCATTTGGAAGAGAATGAACTAATGAGGGACAGTCGGTATGGCTTTATTTGTGGCAGGTCATGTTTTACAAATTTGATTGAGTTTTTTGAGGAGGTGACGAAGGGGATCGATGATCTGCCTTTACAGGGGGCTGTGTTGATTTGGCCTTGCATAAGAAGTGAAGAAGCATCAAATAGTTCTAATTTTCCAATCCTGCATTTTTAATAGCTCAGTTCTAGGAGAGAGCAAATCCCTTGCAGCGTTAGAACTTCCTCACAAAGATCTCCTGAAAGAAAAACTGAAGCATTAAATTGGTTACATAAACCTCATTGCTCTATCTGCAATCAAAAGAGAAAACACTGGAAAATACTCAGAAAGTCAGTGAGCATCTATGTAGAGAGAAGCAGGAAATTTTGAGTCAATGAAGCTTCACGTACATTGGAAAAGTGAGAAAGCAAGCGTTTTAAGGTGCAGAGAGGAGAGGAGAGACTATAGCGAGTGTCTGCGATAAAGTGGAGACCAAAAGAGTCAAAGTAACAATTATTCATCTCAGCGGGAAGGACATGTAAATATGGTGGCCTTTGAGAGCAAGGGTAGAGCAGCTGCTTCATGTCTCCAGAGTTCCAGGTTCGATCCCAATCTCAGACGGTGTCTATGTGGAAGTCGCTTGTTCTCCCTATGACATGTGGTTTTCCACAGGAGCTCCTATTTCCTCCCCCATTTTGTAGACATGCTATGAGTAGGAAGGAGACTCCGTGAGGAGTTGAGCATGTGAGAGAGAGTGAGTTAACAGGAAATAGGTGGGAGATTAGGATTGATGAGGAACGCTGCTGGAAAATGGCATATACTAATGGATCTAATGACCTGCTTCTGTGTCATCAAAAGTAAGTGCAAACTGGCAGTCAAGATAGAAATGTGGAGAGGAAAGAGTGTTACCTTGACAGGTTTAGTGCGCACTTTATCCCACAACACTCTGGATTTCTCTGTCCCACTCCCCTTCTCTGCAACTTAAAACGCACTTATTTTCTCAACTTTCCATTTCTGATTAACAGCCATTGACCTGAAAGCTTAAACTCTCTGTCTTTCTCCTGGTATGCTTGGTTTTTCCAGCATTTTCTGTTTTTGTCTCCAATGACAAGAACCTGGAGAGAGGCGGAAGAATCGCAGTGAGCTGATCCACCATCACGGACGCACATCGAGAGAAAATGTGAGAGTGGAACTCACGTTTAACTCGTACGCGCTGACGGCAATCCCAGAGGCAGCACCTGTGCCAGCTAATCCAATGAAATGTCCACTTCCCACATTACTGGCAAAGAGCGAGGCTCCAATCTAAATGGAGGAGACGTCAGTATTAGAGCCCGCAGCATCATAACCTATGGTCATTCAATTAAGCCACAGATCACCATACTCACCGGCCACCACACCATGTCCTTCCCAGCTAGAAAGTAGCCCTTCACTGTGTTTCTCTTTGTCCTGTACATAGACTGATATAGACATAGGATAGAAAGATTACAGTCACAAATTGATCCACATATTCCCCTTCACTTTAGACTGACTCTCAAAACTTGCCAGTGATTTGTGTAGGTTCCTTGTCACATCAAAGCTCGAAGGAAAGTTCAAAGACATTCTGGCCCAGACATGTTCATCCAAAGGATCATCCCTGGCATGTTTGTAATACACTTCTGACTATTCACACTCCCCTGGTTTGTCCTTGGTGCCTAAAGCCCTTTACCTTCAGGTGCAGCTGCTTTCAACTTCCTTTGAAACGTGTGGCCAAATCCACTCCATCCAGCGTTGCCTCAGACTGTTTCACAAGCACTTGCTAATGCCCTTGCCTTTTGGTCATTAACCTACCCTTCATTAGAAACCACTGCCTAGAGAATAGGCCCATTTGCCTGTGAGTTTCATAGCACATGTTGTTGAGTGTAGGATTCAGGGACCACGCACATTTACTTTGGCCTGGGTACCTGTGTGCTCACAGTCAAGGTTCCCCCGGCAGCTGTGGCCAGCCATTGAAATTATCTATATGCCCAATGTCCATGCCTCTCTTTAATGGAACCAATTTGTATGCAGCTTACTACTTTAGTTGTCTCTCTCAGTTCCACCTTTCTTGGTGAATCATAGTGCTCCTGCTCTCAATACACTTGACTGCCCACTTCTCAGGGCTGCTCAAAATCATCTATGGCTGTAGAGGCTGCTGCAGCTCAGTGGCTCTGTTCAGCGCAACCATGCTCTGCACCTCATTCTAGAGACCACCATCCATCACTGGAGGGATCAAGGTGACAATGTTAGGGACTAGGAGCAGGAGTTACAGACACTCCCATCTACAAAGACCTTCTCCCAATCCCACACGGACACCACCTCCCACCTGGATCTCTCCATTGGACAACACATCCCAGGCTCAGGCAGCCCAAGCTGGCATTACTGAGATGTGTGGGACCCTGAGGTGGGGCATCAGCCACCTGTTCATGCCTGGGCTCCTGTCTCAGGGAGTCAACATCACCTTGAGTTCCAGTCTCCTCATCACGAGATTATTCCAAATACTGCAACAACTCTCCATGTGGTCTCCCAGCATCCTGATCACCGCTGCTTCAGACATGCCACCAAAGCACCATGCCCAAGAGCATGAATTCAGAGGGATTTTCCATAAACATTGGGGTCCCACGAATCTGGGCAGCCGTCTATAGAACACTCAGTGCCCACAACTTGACTTGGCTCATTCCTTGCCTGAGGAGGGGGGGGGGGGGGGGGGGGGGGGGGGGGGGGGGGGGGGGGTTGGGAGGTGGAGTGGCTCATCAGAAATTGTTCTCAAGGGTGATTCTGGGTCTGATGGCCTGCTGGGAAGCGGCTACCCTCGAGATCCTGCTTCCTCATCCAAATGTTATCTCAAACAGTTGTCAGCACTTATACCCTATCGGGAGAACAAGAGCTCTGGTGCCTCTGTCAGTTTCGGGTTTGCATGGTAGCTAAACCTCACCAGTGTACAATCCAGGGAATTGTGGCCAGTGTAGTCCAGAGGGAGGTACGAAGGAAAGGCTTCTTAGGGGGGAGCTCCAGAGAGAGGAGGCCCAGTGCTGGGAGGTCTAAAGAGCAGAGAGACAAAGACAGGAGCTCCAGAGGGAGAAGCCACTGAGGGAGGGACACTAGTAGTGGGAGGAGACTCAGTAAGAGGAGTACTAGAGTCCAAAGGGTGGCAGAGAGAGGAAGTATCTGGATGGGGATTTCCCAGATGATCACTGGCAGCAGCACCTCCCACAGTGCTGAAGAGGGAGGTGGTCACTCTGGGGGGTGTGAGAGTGTTTCTTCTACCTGCAGGGTGAGCACCCACCCAGAGAACAGCAGGTGAAGTCAGCAGTGGGGTACCTCGAGCCTTTCACTAACAAATCACAGCCAATGGTGCAGTGCCCACTGTGTGTCTACACTTGACCTGCTTCCTTCCACTTTCAGTCCATGGCCCATGAGAACCACTTGCCCTGGATGCGCTGGGCCGACTGAAGCTTTCATCTGGGACAGCCACCTGTTGCGCCCGGGTGAGCCTGCTGCTGGAGAGTCTGTGGTGGGAGGGGACAGAGTGACCGCTTGAGGTTGAGGAAGCTGCACCCAAGCGGCCTCTTAGGGGACTGGGTGAAACACTCTGCTGTCATACAGATCCCTCCCCCATCTCTTCACCCTGCTGAGCTGGGGACAGAGGGCAGGTGTCCATGCCAGCAACCTCCTCAGCTTGCCACATCACCGCTTATGCTCCTCCTTACCCTACTCAATGCACCTGTCATCCATGCCCCCATTCCTGCTCCCAGTGAAAGCTGGCTTCAGTGATGAGCACTTACCCAGAGTCCGACAGCCAAGACAAATAACAAATACACAACCAGAACCACAATGTCAGCCACTTCCAGCAGCTGGTCTTCCGGCACAGCTTGCCCAGGGTCCACCGTGCTGGTCGGGCTGCTCATTGCAGTTACCACGGTTCCATCCCTCCACAGATTTGCCGCCATGCCTTCCCTTCGATCAGAGCTGAAAAGCGAATCAAATGAGTTTTCTTATTGAGCGAAATGATCACAATTCTCTGTCAATCAATCAAAGAAAACACATAACTTGTGCAAGGTGTAAGTTTTGTCAGAGACAGTGTCACTGCTTGCTGAACCTTGCTTTTTACCTGAGGTAAAGTTATTTTTAGGAGGGAATCATGCAAGGGAGCCTTGCTATTAGTATACGTTGAGTTACTGCGTGAAGTGGTGGACAAATCTTCCTGTCCCCCATGAGATCAAATTCCAAGCTTTGCTGTTATTAAGTAAAGAAAGAAATTAACTCGCAGTTAAAGTTTGTTTACATTATACATAGTTAGCTAGTGCATCAATACGTGTAAAAGATAATTGAACTTTGGAGCTCTTTTACAGTTTCTCCTTATCTTCCAGCCAAACAGTAAAGGCCCTGTCCCACTTTCCCGAGTTACTCACAAACTCTCCCGAGTTTTCCCCTTGATTCGAACTCGGAGAATTACGATAATAGCCATTCGTAGGTACCCGGGGCTATTTATTTTTACTCGTGGACATTTTTCAACATGTTGAAAAAACGTCCCGACTTACCTGATGCCCCGAGTTCCTACGGCTGGCATTACGAGCCGCCACGAAACATCTACGGACTCCTATGGACTCCTACGAGCTCGCTATCGACATTCCCCGACATTCTCCGAGTTCGAATCAAGGGGAAAACTCGGGAGAGTTTGTGAGTAACTCGGGAAAGTGGGACAGGGCCTTAACTTGCAGAATTTTCCTGCCTGCTGCAATTCATGTTAGCCTCTAGTTCCACAGTGTGTCAACACCGGCTTCCTGTCTCTCAAGCTCACATTATGGGGTCTATGGTAACACACAGTTAACAACCCATGAAGGATGGATGGAGTTCTCAGAGTCTCAGCAACCAATTGGACTTGGCCGGCAGCTAGAACCTTATCTGAACATTGCGCATAGGCTTCTCTTGAAACTTCCCCTCTGCTAGTGGCAGTAAATGGAAAGTAACCAAAAGGTTGCTTAATGTGATTCAGCAACCTCTGGCCTGTATGTGTCCTCATGGACTTAGACTCAATGATGCTTGATCATGAATTGAAAAAAGAACATGCTGATACTAGAAACTTGAAATAAAAACATAAAACACTGGAAACATCGAGGCTTCAAGGACCCTGGTAACACCGAACTGAATGGCATCACAGAGAAATAGCATCACAGGATGGTTGGAGTCATACTTTGTACACAGGGAGATGATCCATCCGAAGTGACCCAGCCATTGTGTTTGAAACTGCCCCATCTGTCATCTGTCAAATAATTGCACTAAGCTTTGCCAGGAAGAGCCAAGTTTTGCTTTAACTTGCTTGTCTTTCCTTACTTCCAGATATTAATTACCTAATCCCACTGTCTAGGGGTCCCACAGTTACCCTAGAACCGTCTTGTATACATCTGCTTGACCAATTTGTGGTTGAAATGCTTGTCATCAATTGTAGTATGTTGGGCAGGATGGAGGTCAGAGAGAGTGGAAGGGCGAGCAGGAGAAGGGTGACGAGCTGGATGTTGTGGAGCACACCCAGAGAATAATCCTGCTGACAGACTACATTGCCAAGGAAGTGCCTATAGGTGAGAAGACAAGGTTAAATCATTGCCAGAGCAAGTGATTTATAGCCTCTGACCACTGCAGATCCACAAAGTGACTGATGGTGGAGAAGGCTGGATGGAGGAGGCTAGTGCACTTCACTGTGTCGAGGATAGTGGGGCAGCTCAAGGAACTCAAGGCATTACAATCACATGGGGTGTTACTGAAGACATTGTTTCTATGGTGAAACGTGGTTTGAGAGATGCAGGTCCAATGGTGTACTTTGGAGAGGGGTGGTAATGGCAGATTAGAATGCTGATGAAAGAGAACAATGAATAAAAATTAGCATAGTTGGGAAGCTGGGTAGAGAATCTGAGTGGCTGGTAGTTTAGTGAGTTTAGGAGAATGGGAGCAGGACGTGGGTTCCCAGACAAGATTGTCTCAAATAATAAGGGGTAACAGGGGAAAGCCGGGAGGGAGGGGAGGAGGGGGCTGGGCCTACGGGTGACTCCTCCGTCCTCAGCGAGCGAGTCCTCGGTCCACGGTGTGGCTGGCTGGGATACTCCCAGCGTGTGGCTTGCCAGGATACTCCAGGAGCATGGCTCGCCGAGTGACCCTTTAGTTAGCGATGCTGCAATATGAGAATAGCAAGTTGAGTAAAAGGCTAAAGAGCAGGACTTCAAGCGTAGTGATTTCTGGCTTATTTCCTGTACCACGTGTTAGTGAGGGTAGGAACAAGAAGTCGGGCACATGAAAATGCAGATGCAGGGGACAGGAATTCAGATTTCTGGACCTTTGGGAATCTCTTCTGGGGCAAAGATGCCTTGTACAAGAGGGGTGGGTTGGACCTGAACTGGAGGGGAACCAATATCCTCTGAAGAAGGATCTTGACCCAAAATGTCACCCATTCCTTCTCTCAAGAGATGCTACCTGACTCGCTGTGTTATTCCAACTTTTTGTGTCTATCTTCAATATCCTGGCAGGCAGGATTGCTAGTGCTACACAGGTGGATTTAAACTAAATTGACTGGAGGGTTTTATCCTATGTAGGACAGAAGCAGGTGAGGCTGGGAGTCAAAAGGTGATGAAAGAAAGTTCAGTGGGCAGACTAGGCAAGAGAATGACAGGGAGTGCGGAAGCACTGTTAGTTTGAACTGCCCTTAGTTTAATGCAAGAGGCTTGATGGATAAGGCAGATGAACTCAGGGCGTGGATATGCATGCATTACCAGGACTTCGTAGCCTTTTCAGAAACCTGGTTAAGAGAGAGACAGGATGACAGCTTAATGTGGCTGTGATAGCGGTCTGAAAAAGGGTCTTAACCCAAAACGCACCCATTCCTTCTCTCCAGAGATGCTGCCTGTCCCGTTGAGTTACTCCAGTACCTTGTGTCTATCTTTGACAGCTTAATGTTGCTACAGGAGGTGGGGGTAAAAGAGGAGGGGGGTATTGCTTTCTTGATGAAGAAGAAATTACATAACTAATGGTTTGTCCCTGTATCCTGGACTCGACTGCCTGAGCTGTAGGGAGAAGTTGAGCAGGCTAGGACTTCATGCCTCGGAGTGCAGGAGGATGAGAGGTGGTCTTATAGAGGTGTAAAAGATCATGAGAAAATAGATAGGGTAAATGAGTATTTTAGCCAGACTAAGTAAATCATGAACCAGAGGACCCGAGGGCCACCTTTTATATACATAGGGTGGTAGATATCTGGAACAAGCTGCCAGAAGAAATATTTGAGGAAGGTTTTATCAAAACAATAAAAAATATTTGGACAGGTGCATGGATAGGAGAGATTTAGAAGGATATGGACCAAATGCAGGCAGGTGGAACCAGTGTAGTCAAGTCAAGTCAAGTCAAGTCAAGTTTATTTGTCACATACACATACGAGATATGCAGTGAAATGAAAAGTGGCAATGCTCACGGACTTTGTGCAAAAAAACAAACAAACAACCAAACAAACTACAAACAGAATGGGGCAGGTTGGTCAGTGTGGGCAAGTTGGGTTGCAGGGCCTGTTTCCATGCTGCATAACTCTATGACACTCTACCACTCCAGCCCCACCCATCTAAACATTGTCCATCAGTCCACCCAACCCAGCCCCACCCACCCCAGTCCTGACCATCAGCCACCCATCCTAATGTTGCCCATCAGCCACACCCACAAACTGTAACTTCTTTTTGAAGTACAGCGTTGACAGCGCGACAGAAGACGAAAGGGTTTCCCTGGAGGTTTGAGGTCGAGCTGCCTGTGAGGACTGGAATGAGGGAGAAATAGCACAAAGATGCAACTGAGGTCAAAGAACAGAAGGTAGACAAAAATGCTGAGAAACTCAGCGGGTGAGGCAGCATCAATGGAGCGAAGGAATGGGTGACGTTTCGGGTCGAGACCATTCTTCAGAAAAGAAGAGTGGTGTGTGTGAGAGTTGACCAGCAACCAAAAGATACAGTACCAATAACCACAAAATGAATGCAGTATAAAGAAGGGAAGGTACAATGGGGTTCCATTTGAGGTTCTACTGAGATCCTAGATTGGGGAACGGTTGATAAAGGAACATGTATGGGTTAGCAGCACAAAGTCTGGAGCCTATCAGGTCCAGCACACAAAGTCCATGGGTGGATTTAGAGGGCCTCCAGTGGAGGTATTTCTGTGGAGCTTGAGGGTCGGCTAGTGAGGAGTGTCAGACGCAGGACTGAGTAAAGAATAGAATGGAGCAGATCGAAGATTTCCATAAAACTAAAAAGTAGTGGAGGAATTACCTCATCCGAAGTCATAAAACCAATGTCCAGCACCAAACCTCGAGCACAGTTGAAGAACTGGTTGAACTGGTCTTTTGGTCAGTAAAACAGAGCTGGCGGTCAGGAGCTGATTCAAAGTCAGGTCAGAGGCAGCACACAAAACAGCATAGGTTGGTCACCTAGCAACTGAACCAAAAACAAAGGCACGGCAGCTGATTTTTACTGTAGTTTAGGGTAGCCAATTTGATGTCCAGATTAGTCCTGGAATGGGGAACTGATAGAGGATGCATTCAGCATTTGGTTAGAACATATAAGAGAGCAACGCAGTGATGGCCTGCAATGTGCAGAGCTACAAAGGAGTGAAGGCAGAGAACGCTACAAACACCCAACAGGTCAGGAAGCATCTGTGGAGGAAGACACAGATAAAGTTTCAGCTCCAACAGCTCCTGACTCGTTCTGATGAAAACTGCAAAACAGTCATCAGTTTGTGCTTGGTTCCTCTAATGTAGAGAAGATTTTGTGGAAATACAGTTGTATTGTACGGTTGGAAATAATGGACTAATACCTATTCCGGGCCAAGAGATTCCCTCCTCTAAACCTTCTTCATGTAAGGGCTCAGTTCCATTCTCCCGGATTCTCCAATATCATCGTATTCTAATAACATCTGTATTTATCAGTCAGGAAATCCTTCAGAGGGGTAAACCCTCGAAAAGCGCCTGGACCTGATGGTATACCTGGTCGTGTTCTAAAAACCTGTGCGGATCAACTGGCTGGAGTTTTACGGACATTTTCAACCTTTCACTACTGAGGTCTGAGGTTCCCACCTGCTTCAAAAGGGCATCAATTATACCAGTGCCCAAGAAGAGTAAGGTGACGTGCCTCAATGACTATCGACCTGTGGCACTAATGCCTGTGGTGATGAAGTGCTTCGAGAGGTTGATCATGGCGCAAATCTACTCCTACCTCGACAAAAACTTGGACCCACTGCAGTTCGCTTACCGCCACAAGAGATCAACGGTGGATGCGATCTCGCTGGCCCTCCACTCCGCTCTGGACCTCTTGGACAACAAAAACTCATATGTCAGGCTGTTATTCATTGATTACAGCTCGGCATTTAACACTATCATCCCCTCCAAGCTGGTTACCGAACTCGCAGAACTGGGTCTCTGCACATCCCTCTGCAATTGGATCCTCGACTTCCTCATCCACAGACCACTGTCTGTTCGTATTGGTGGAAATGTGTCAGACTCAATAACAATCAGCACGGGAGCACCTCAAGGCTGCGTGCTCAGCCACCTGCTGTACTCACTCTATACTCATGACTGCGTAGACGGACATAGTGCGAACTCCATCATCAAGTTCGCTGACGACACCACTATTGTGGGACGTATCACTGATGCGGATGAGTCCGAGTATAGAAGAGAGATCGAGCAACTGTCCATATGGTGCCAGCACAATAACCTGGCCCCCAACACCAGCAAACTCAAGAAACTGATTGTGGACTTTGGAAGGAGTAGGATGGGGACCCACAGTCCCGTTTATATCAACGATGGTTGAAAGGGTCAAGAGCTTCAAATTCCTGGGCATGCACATCTCTGAAGATCTTTCCTGGTCCTGAGAACACTGATGCAATTATCAAGAAAGCACATCAGCGCCTCTACTTCCTGAGAAGATTACGGAGAGTCGGTTTGTCAAGGAGGACTCTAACGTCTACAGGTGCACAGTAGAGAGCATGCTGACCGGTTGCATCGTGGCTTGGTTCGGCAACTTGAGTGCCCTGGAGAGGAAGAGACTACAAAAAGTAGTAAACACTGCCCAGTCCATCATTGGCTCTGACATTCCTTCCATCGAGGGGATCTATCGCAGTCGCTGCCTCAAAAAGGCTGGCAGTATCATCAAAGACCCACACCATCCTGACCAAACACTCATCTCCCTGCTACCTTCAGGTAGAAGGTACAGGAGCCTGAAGACTGCAATGACCAGGTTCAGGAATAGCTACTTCCCCACAGCCATCAGGCTATTAAACCTGGCTCGATCAAAACTATGAACATTAATAATCCATTATCTGTTATTTGCACTTTATCAGTTTATTTATTCATGTGTTTTGTAGTCAATGCCTACTATGTTCTGTTGTGTTGAAGCAAAGCAAGAATTTCATTGTCCTATCAGAGACACATGACAATAAACTCACTTGAACTTGAACTTGAACTTCCAATCCTGGCCTATTAAACTCTCTGAGCTCAGCATGAATTCAGCAAGTAAAATTGTGCTTTTTCTGGGCACTATGCCCCATGGAAGGATATGCACACAGTTGGTGAGTACAATTTATTTTTAATCCTGCAATATAAAATTTACAACTGAGATATGCTGTATGTGCACAAGCTTTTCAGATAGTTTCAATGATTCAGCTGAACTAGAGTCTCTCTACCTTACAGCGCAAAGTACAGCACTCTTAGCATATTTCTCCTATTGACACAACTATATGTAATTATCTGTGAATGTTTATAGCATTGTATCCATGTGACAGCAGATAGTCATCTAGCTATGCATGATAAGGCATTTTATAAAGAACATCATGGAGTACTTTTGGACAATTCAAGTGCAAGGCATATTTTGAGTTACACTACACAACTTGGTTACCACAATAAAACTGAGTGCTTGCATGGCTGCACAGACATCGAGATTTCATGTTTTGAACTATTAAGAACAAACCTTGATGTGTGTAGAGGCAACTGAGAAAGTCCTTGTGATTTCAATGTATTTATTGTCTCGTGAGCTGGCTTAGAAGCTGGTACAAACTGGGTTCTTTGTAATTTACAATGGGATTCAGTCAAACAAAATCTTCACTGTTCAAAGTCCAATTGTGATATGGCTCAATGCACAGTTAGTGAAAGGTGTGCAGCACCAACTTCAGTCTTTGGAAAATAAGCATTTATTTTCCACACAACTGTGGGATTCACACTCACAACTACCAAAATTAGTCACACTTTTACTATTTTAAACCAAGAGCCACAAGCAACATTAACTGATGAGATGAGTGGGCAGTACCACATTGCTTGCAGGTTTGCCAGCTATTGTGTTTTGATGCTTTTTTGGAGCTTATTAAATGACCTTCTACTTTCAGAACCCCAGCCCGACCAAATATACTTCATTTCACCGTCAATAAACAATTTTTGTTTTTGTTTTTAAAGAGTAAAAGGTAAAACCTTACCTGCACTGAATGTCGGTTCAATTTTCCACCTTGCTGCTTGCATCAGGAATCTGCAGTTCCAAAGGTTACTGACTTAGACTCTTCAACCGTCAACCTTTTACACAATTTCCCGACCCTTTCTTTCTTTAGTTGGTCACTAGCTTCCAGGTTTTTGACTCAGTTAGGATAGATTCATACAATACTTCTCTAGCTTTTACACTAAACCAATTATTCAGTGTTGGGGCAGCATTTGATACTACAAAGCAGAATTTTTTGAGAATTTGATATGTTTGTCGAACAGGAGGAATCGAGTAGCCAGCAGTTGCTTCCTCAGGACAGACTTGCATATTAACACAGGAACAAGAGTGGGAAATGTATCCCCCTCATTGCCTTTCAGTGAGATTCCAGCTCACTCCATAGACTGAACCTGTATTTTTTAACCTACCCATTAACATCATTTGTTGACAAAATTTAATATACATATTTTTAAACCTTGCTGCTTTATTATTTTAACAATATGGGAAATACAATTTCTGTAGTTTTCAATGATGAGGAAAGCAAAATTCTGTGAAGAAACATACCAGTAGAACCGAGATAGAGAAAGTGGTTTTATCCATGATTTTTATATCACCAAAGGCACAATAATTAGAATTGTCATTTCTTTTTCAGTGATAATTTGCCCATTTTCTCTCCTATATTTGGGATTCCTCTTTGCATCACCCCCAATGCAGACCATTTGTACATTTTAGAGTTACAGCCCCACTTGACAAATACTTCCATTCTTGTTTTATCATTCCACTTTGCTTGTTTGCGTGCATCCCACCTCCAGGGCTGTAGCTTTTAAAATAAGTCAGCAGCTTGGACTCCTCACCTCCCGCATCTGCTCTAAATCCAACCCTGGCCCTCGGTCAGAACCATGAGGACACACGTTGCTGTGTTGAGGATGTCACCAGATCAGTGTTAATTTCAAAAACAGAGATTCCGACTAACTTTTATTGCCAGCTTTAATTACTAACACGTACAATACAAAGTGAAAAATTAGACTCGTTCTGCGCATCAATAAGCATGAACCCAGTCTCCAGCAGCAACAGTTTTATTAACAACGGAATAAACATATTTAATCAGAAGACACAGATCTGTTATCCAGCAGGAAATCATGGAGTGGTTAGATCAGTTCTAACCAGAACTTGACTGCCCAAGGGAATCAGATGTTTGGTCTCCTTCATCCTTCTGCCACTTTACCCAGGTCTCACATTCCCCAGTCAGACTGTATCCAGTTTCCAGGTGGGGTAATTTACTTAGTGTCCAGTGGATGCACTGGTTTATACAAAATTTTAGACATTGAGCTGTATATTAAGGTGAGGGAGGCAAGAATTAATAGGAACTTGATGGGCAACTTTTCATTCAAAGGGTGGAAGGTATATGGAATGAGCTGCCAGAGGATGTAGTTGAGGCAGGTACTATCATAACATTAAAAAAACATTTGGACAGGTACATGGATAGGTTAGGTGTAGAAAGGTATGGGCCAAACGCAGGTAGATGGAACTAGTGTAGGTAGGGCATGTTGTCCGGTGTGGACAAGTTTGGGTCGAAGGACCTGTTTCCATGCTGTATAACTCTATTTGCCACAGCAGAAGGAATGAAGCAGGAAGAGCAATATAATGCTGTGATTCTTAACTTGCCAAAACTCTGTCAGAGCTAAAGTGAAACAGCAAATGGTGCTCAGAGTTAGTGCCTTCAGAAGTTAAACAATGTAGGGTTTGAATCCTCATAAACACCTTGCTTATGCTTTGTGGATCTGCTTATTATGGTTCATCAATTTGTTGGCAGCACAATGCCTCCTTATAGAAAGGATGGTGCACTGCATAGGTAACAGATTCAAGCTCAGACCTGTACCGACATAGGTGAGAGCGTTAAGTCGCTATACTGCCTTATCATTGTCCAGTTGCACATGATCATGAATGAAACCATGTGGGCATCAGGCCTCCACAGATGAATTACGTGTGCACATCCACTTTAGAGGCCCATAAAGCATAGAACATAAAACAGTACAACACAGGAGCAGGCCCTTCAGCTCATAATGTTTGTGCTGAACATTATGCCAATTTAAACTGATGTCATTAGGTTGCACATGAACCATACCCTTGCACTTTCACCATTTTTTTGCACTTACATGTGCCTATCTAAAAGCCTCTTAAACACCGCTATCATAACTGCCACTACCCCTGGCAATGTGTTCCAGTCCCCAGCCACTCTTTCTTTAAAAATCCTGCCCTGCACATCTCAAGTAAACCTTCCCCCTCTCACTTTATACCTATGCCCTCTAATGATGGACATATCCACCCTGAGATAAGGGTTCTGACTGTCTACCCTATCTATGCCTCTCTTAATTTTATATATTTCTATCAAATCTACCCTCAACCTCTGACATTCGAGAGAAAATAATCCATTTATCCAACCTTGTAGCTGAAACTCTCTAATCCTGACAGCATTCTGGTAAACCTCCTCTGGGACGTATTTTAAACAGAGAATGATAGTGCCTGGAATGCGCTGCCAGAGAAGGAGTCAGGAAGGCTGTCTCCTTCCTGGGGGCAGAGTTGGAGGGATGGGAGGTGGTCTTGGAGGGAAGCATGATCTTCAAACTGCAGAGCATCTTGGATAATACAGCTCACCCCATCCATAACACACTAGTCAACCTGAGGAGTACCTTCAGCAACAGACTGGTCCCACCAAGATGCAGTACAGAACGCCACAGGAGACCCTTCATCCCTATGGATATCAAACTGTACAACTTGTTCCCCTTCTGTCGTGGGGTGGACAGACTCCCCTCCCCCCCACCCTCCCCAAATCTTTGCACATCCCCAATCCTTTCCACTCATCACTTTAATTTCATGTTTCATGCGTCTTGTGTTTTATGACTGTTGGCAGATCAATTTCCCTCCTGGGATAAATAATGTTCTATCATATCGTAGAGGTGATGGTGGAGGCAGATATGCTGTTTAAGAAGGTTTTAGATAGGCACATAGATTTGCAGAGAAGCAAGGGATTTGGAACATGTGCTGACAGGAGACTAGTTTAATTTGGCATCATGTTTTTCTGTGTTGTTTTTCTATGTTGACGCTGTTAGATTCAGTGTTAGGCAGAGATCATCCTCAGTACAATTCAGATGAGGGATCTCGATGCCTGTTTCACAACAGATCTGAATAAAGAATCACTCACGAATAGACAAGATGATGTGTATGGAAAAGTGGGTTGAGTTGAAATAAGATGTTGGTTCAATGAAAGGTTGTGTGCCATAATCTGAGGGACCATATCCAAAGAGCTGAATATATGCTGAGATGTTTGGTCTCCTCCAGATCCACAGCCATTTAGCACATTGATCCAATCAGTAAGGCACTATGTGCTGGACAAACAAGGGAGCTCCAGTATATTAAGAGAAGTAAATAAATAAGATTGGTACTTTTCCATTTTATAAATGTTACATTATTTAAATAAATAATATTTTCAGCCACAAAGCTAACAGGGAACAATTCAACCTTTCAAATAAAGTTTTATCTTTCTACTTCTACTTTCTACTTCTTCTGGAATCTTTGCAGATACTTAGCAAATCCTAAACAGAGCACCTTGAGAGAGCTCTGTATTACCAAGTAAAAAATACAACAGGGCTAAACACTTGCATAACAGCTAATTTTCAGTACCCTCTTTCCACTTCATTCATTCTTGTTCCTGCTCCAAGGTTATATGTGGATGTTCATCATGTTCAAATATGAGAAAAGAATAGAATGAGAGGGAGTTGAATTCATTGTGACTCAACTTTAATGAACCGAATGACTAGAGATTCTACAAGTAATAATAAAAATGTTTAGTCGTAACATTAATACAGACAGTGTTGATAATAGTACTGCAGTAGATATATGTAGGTTGGGTTTGAAAAGTCCTTCATGGCAGTACCTCCGAACAGATTAATGAATAAGGTCAGAGAATGCAGTCAGGGAACAAGCATTGCTTGAGAATGCAGTCAGGGGACAAGCATTGCAAGTCAGAAAGCAGAGAGTGGTGTAAAGGTAGCCATCTGGCATGGAAGAAGGCCATGGAAGTGGGACCTCAACTATTCACAACTTATATTAACACTTTATACCCTAGGATCAGCAACACAATTTCTCTATTTACAAGCAATGCAAACTAGAGGGGCAGTTAACACCCTGAGGACAGCTCTGAATTACAGGAGGACATTAATAGACTCGCAGAAGGAGCAAGTAATTGGCAAATGAAGTATGACACGGGTAAATGTAAGGTAATGCATTTTGGTTGGATGAAATATCCCTTATAACTTGAAAGATAATAGTTTCGCTTCAGTCATAGAACAAAGTGATATGCTGTCACTTGAGGTCAGATCACAGCCTAGCTAAGCATTAAATAAAGAAAACCAAGATATACCACATATAGTTCAATTTACCATATGATGATGCAGAGAGACTAGAGTGTGCAGAAGGATTTACAAGCATTATACATTTGGGGTACGGATGAACAGATTGGATTTCATTTTACTTGAAACATTAAGCTGGTGATAACCTAATAGGTGTCTTGAGAATGATGAAAGCATTGACAAAGAGAATGTTTGCACTTGTGAGGAAGAGAAGATTTAGAGGCCAATATATTGGTTGTCCAAGAACTTCAGAAAATCGTTTATCCAAAGCAAAGGAGTGAAACTCACTCCCATATAGATTGTTAAAGCAAACTGTGTAGATACATTGAAGAAGTGGCTGGGAAAGCTGTGTTGGAGAAAGGAATGGAGGGGTAAAGTGATGGAGGTGGAAGAGGTAAGGCAGGAGGCACAAGCAGATCTTGAATGTTTGGCTGAATGGCCTATTTCTATGCTGTATGTCCTAATTCCTCACTCAGCAAAGATGTAGTAATAAGGAGAATTTTCTCTTTTTAAAATACGAATATGTGGGAATAAATTCTAGTAGTGCTTGGTGCCATACTGCCTCATGTGTGTCAGGAAAAGCAGGCCCAGTGATCACAGCTCTGGCTGTCAGTAACTGATGGGCTCCCCAATCACCCAGGGTGTCCAGTTTTAAGTGTAGTTCCAGGTTCACTCCCCAGTTTCCCTTCATTCCATTGTGGAAGCATTATGGTGACAGGCTGTTTGATCAGAGGGAACATGAGCTTCTCACACAAAATCTGGACTTTCTTACAGGTGACGTTACTGACTGACAGCAGGACCTATAACTGAATATTTCCATCCTCTGCCCAGGGGCTGCAAACATATCCTTCAGCTCTGTGAACATCTGACCAACTAATCCAATATAGGGCGGAGGGCAGGTCCAACAGGCACCTGGGCACATGCCCAGAATAAAAGCACAAGTACTTCAGAGTTAAAAGCAGAATTCAATCGTCAACCATACAGCTATTAGCATGGTGGCATGCAGCTGTAACATGACATCTCATCTCTTATACTCAAAGACTCAGGCCGATGGAGGTAAGCAATGACTCGGTTCCTGTCTGCACACACCTTATCCTTAACTACTTTCCTTATCCACTGGTCAAGTGAACTTATTGACTTTTGCCTACCTGCTCCAGGTTCAACTATGCCATTATTATAACCTGGACCAGCTTGTCCTGAACTTCACTGAGATTCTGATGCTCTGGTGTTGATTCTGTAGTTTCTGTTCCATTAGTTGTTTAAGATGTGGGAATGTAAGAGTTACTAACAACGAAAGCAGTGAACAATGTGAGGCACTGGATAAAGTTTTCAGTTTTAGGACATTTGAAGAGTGAAGGGAGCACAAAGTAGGAGAGCAGGGAAGGAAAAGACAGCACTTGCACTGCTCCTCAGCAGCGGAATCAGGTTCATCAAAGGAAGGGGAACTGATAATTAACATTCTCCAGAAGGAAACAGTCTTGGCTACAAGTTCAGCAGTTGATTTTAGTTTCTGCTTTTACTTAAGTGCCAAACATATTTGCACTCTGCGAGTTGGGGACAGCCATGTGACAGGCAGCCATCATGTGTTGATTTCATCAAGCTCTGATGGTATGCTGTTATCTGGTTGATGTTGGTGATGCTGCTTCCAATTGGACATTCCTTAAACAAGCACTGTCATTACACAGGGAGATTCCATTGCTGGGATTGTCCATCATATTACTCTATCAAGTAACATTGCACTTTTTGGAACAAAACTGTGCTGGAAATGGAGAAGCATCATTCAGGTCACCAGGCAAGTGGGGAAACCACCTTCATGTTCTGCAGGTTCACAGAGGCCCGAGTCTCATTATATGCCCTCTGTAACAGACAAAACATCGGAAGATCATGAAAACATCATGATTATATCAACATCACATAAACCTTTTAATTGTATTTGGCTTACAACAGAAATAACTGTTCAACATGTTGCCTGAGTTAGCTGGTGTCATACTTGGGCTGTTTGTTCTATGTCACCCAGCTGTCTGAACTAGTGGATTGTGATTGATGGAATTAAGTTTTGCTGTAAAAAAGTGAGATGCAATGTTTAACACCAGCAAGGTAAACTGTACTGGGTGTTATCTTCAGATAGTCTCAGACCTTTGGATATGCTCAATCTACAGGGCCAAAGCCACACAATGGGACTCAAGACAATCCTTCATTTTATTAACCAAAAACTAACTAAGATTGAGGCCCAATGTGCGACTCTACAGGACAAGCAGAGGAGTGCTAGTGTGAACAAATCCCTCTATCAGCAAAGTATACGCACCCATCGGAAATTGAAATTTGAGGAAGCATTCATTCTCATGAAATAATCTCTATGTCCATCATCCTTTCTAATTGTCCATGGGGATCTCATTGCATTCATTTCATGCTTTCTGACCCAGTATCTAATCTATTTACCTTATAACCATATAACATATAACAATTATAGCACGGAAACAGGCCATCTCGGCCCTACAAGTCCGTGCCGAACAATTATTTTCCCTTAGTCCCACCTGCCTGCACTCGTACCATAACCCTCCATTCCCTTCTCATCCATATGCCTATCCAATTTATTTTTAAATGATACCAACGAACCTGCCTCCACCACTTCCACTGGAAGCTCATTCCACACCGCTACCACTCTCTGAGTAAAGAAGTTCCCCCTCATGTTACCCCTAAACTTCTGTCCCTTAATTCTGAAGTCATATCCTCTTGTTTGAATCTTCCCTATTCTCAAAGGGAAAAGCTTGTCCACATCAACTCTGTCTATCCCTCTCATCATTTCAAAGACCTCTATCAAGTCCCCCTTAACCTTCTGCGCTCCAGAGAATAAAGACCTAACTTACTCAACCTTTCTCTGTAACTTAGTTGTTGAAACCCAGGCAACATTCTAGTAAATCTCCTCTGTACTCTCTCTATTTTGTTGACATCCTTCCTATAATTGGGCGAATAAAATTGTACACCATACTACAGATTTGGTCTCACCAATGCCTTGTACAATTTTAACATTACATCCGAGCTTCTATACTCAATGCTCTGATTTATAAAGGCTAGCATACCAAAAGCTTTCTTTACCACCCTATCTATATGAGATTCCACCTTCAAGGAACTATGCACGGTTATTCCCAGATCCCTCTGTTCAACTGCATTCTTCAATTCCCTACCATTTACCATGTACGTCCTATTTTGATTTGTCCTGCCAAGGTGTAGCACCTCACATTTATCAGCATTAAACTCCATCTGCCATCTTTCAGCCCATTCTTCCAAATGGCCTAAATCACTCTGTAGACTTTGGAAATCCTCTTCATTATCCACAACACCCCCTATCTTGGTATCATCTGCATACTTACTAGTCCAATTTACCACACCTTCATCCAGATCATTGATGTACATGACAAACAACAAAGGACCCAACACAGATCCCTGAGGCACCCCACTAGTCACCTGCCTCCACCCGACAAACAGCCATCCACCATTACCCTCTGGCGTCTCCCATTCAGCCACTGTTGAATCCATCTTGCTACTCCTGCATTTATACCCAACAGTTGAACCTTCTTAACCAACCTTCCATGAGGAACCTTGTCAAAGGCCTTACTAAAGCCCATATAGACAACATCCACTGCTTTACCCTCGTCAATTTCCCTAGTAACCTCTTCAAAAAATTCAAGAAGATTAGTCAAACATGACCTTCCAGGCACAAATCCATGTTGACTGTTCCTAATCAGACCCTGTTTATCCAGATGCTTATATATATTATCTCTAAGTATCTTTTCCATTAATTTGCCCACCACTGAAGTCAAACTAACAGGTCCATAATTACTAGGTTTGCTCTTAGAACCCTTTTTAAACAATGGAACAACATGCGCAGTACGCCAATCCTCGGGGACTATTCCCGTTTCTAATGACATTTGAAATATTTCTGTCATAGCCCCGGCTATTTCTACACTAACTTCCCTCAATGTCCTAGGGAATATCCCGTCAGGACCTGGAGACTTATCCACTTTTATATTTTTCAAAAGTGTCAGTACTTCTTTTACTTTGAAACTCATAGTATCCATAGCTACTCTACTAGTTTCCCTTACCTCACATAATTTAATATCCTTCTCCTTGGTGAATACCGAAGAAAAGAAATTGTTCAATATCTCCCCCATCTCTTTTGGCTCTGCAGATAGCTGTCCACTCTGTCTCTCCAATGGACCAATTTTATCCCTCGTTATCCTTTTGCTATTAATATAGCTGTAGAAACCCTTTGGATTTACTTTCACCTTACTTGCCAAAGCAACCTCATGTCTTCTTTTAGCTTCTCTAATTTCTTTCTTAAGATTCTTTTTACATTCCTTATACTCCTCAAGCACCTCATTTACTTCATGCTGCCTATAATTATTGTAGATCTCCCTCTTTTTCCGAACAAGGTCCAATTTCCCTTGAAAAACAGGGCTTTTCCAATTTTTACTGTTTCCTTTCAACCGAACAGGAACATAAAGAGTCTGTACTCTTAAAATTTCCCCTTTAAATGTCCTCCATTTCTCTTCTACATCCTTCCCATAAAACAAAATGTCCCAGTTCACTCCTTTTAAATCATTTCGCATCTCATCAAAGTTAGCCTTTCTCCAATCAAAAATCTCAACCCTAGGTTCAGTTCTGACCCTCTCCATAATTATATTGAAACTAATGGTATTGTGATCACTGGACCCGAAGTGCTCCCCAACGCATACCTTCGCCACCTGTCCAGTCTCATTTCCTAACAGGAGGTCCAGCACTGCCCCATCTCTAGTAGGTACCTCTATGTATTGCTGCAAAAAACTATCCTGCACACATTTTACAAACTCCAAACCATCCAGCCCATTTACAGAATGTGTTTCCCAGTCTATGTGTGGAAAATTGAAATCTCCCACAATCACTACCTTGTGCTTACTACTAATATCTGCTATCTCCTTACATATTTGCTCTTCCAATTCTCGGTCCCCATTTGGCGGTCTATAATACACCCCTATAAGTGTTGCTACACCTTTCCCACTTCTCAGTTCCACCCAAATAGCCTCCCTAGATGAGCCCTCCAATCTATCCAGCCAAAGCACTGCTGTAATATCTTCCCTGACTAGCAATGCAACACCTCCACCTCTTGCCCCTCCAATTCTATCACACCTGAAGCTATGAAATCCTGGAATATTTAGTTTCCAATCACAGCCCTCCTGCAACCATGTTTCACTGATCGCCACAACATCATACTTCCAGGTGTCTATCCAGACTCTAAGCTCATACACCTTTCTTACAATGCTCCTAGCATTAAAATATGCACATTTAAGAAACCCCCCGCCTCTTATTCTCTGTTTATTTCCTTTTCCTTCTTTCTCCTCTTGTGTCCGAGTGCTTCCCTTTTCTGCTTCCTGCCTCCCATTCTGTCTACTAGCTTTCTCTATTTGAATCCCTCGCCCCAACCATTCTAGTTTAAAGTCTCCCCAGTAGCCTTTGCAAATTTCCCCGCCAGGATATTGGTCCCCCTCGGGCTCAAGTGCAACCCATCCTTTCTGTACAGGTCCCACCTTCCCCAAAAGAAGTCCCAATGATCCAGAAACTTGAATCCCTGCCCTCTGCACCAGTCTTTCAGCCACGCATTTATCCTCCACCTCGCTCCATTCCTACTCTCACTGTCGCGTGACACAGGCAGTAATCCTGAGATTGTTACCTTTTTGGTCCTTTTCCTTAACTCTCTTCCCAACTCCCTAAATCCTCCCTTCAGGACCTTTTTCGCTTTTTTTACCTATGTCATTGGTACCTATATGTACCACGACCTCAGGCTCCTCTCCCTCTGATTTCAGGATATCTTGGACGCGTTGAGACACGTCCGAGACCTTGGCACCAGGGAGGCAGACCACCATCCTGGTCTCCCGACTGCATCCACAGAATCGCCTATCCGACCCCCTAACAATAGAGTCCCCAATTACTATTGCCCTCTTCTTTTTGTCCCTACCTTTCGGAGCAACAGGACCGGTCTCTGTGCTGGAGGCCCGTCCGCTGTTGCTACCCCCGGGCAGGCAGTCACCCCCATCTGTACTCAAACAGGAGTACTTATTTGCAAGGTGTACCGACATTGGAGTATTCACTCGTCCCTGCCTCTGCCCCTTGCCCTTCCTTAGCGTGACCCACATGTCTCTCTCCCTTGAACAGAAGATCATCTGTATTGCTTTTTCTATTGCTAAATACCAAGATTTTAATGCTGTTATCTTATTATGAATCTCAACTCTCCTTTAAAACTAACAGAAAACTTTGGGAAATAATTCACATATTCCCACAACTATCCCATCTCCATCATCAATATACAAGAACTTGCACATGTAGCTCTCCACCACATTTCTTGAGTCCTCATGGCCTTCACATTGTTGGTTGACGATAGAAAAATAGAAGCAGCAGTACAATTTGGCCATTCAAGCCTTCTCTGTCATTCAATATATCATGGCTAATCATCCAAATTTTGTACCCCGTTCCAGATTTCTTCACATATCAGCCCTGGGAAAACTCATGTTTGAATATATTTAATGATTTGGCTTCAACTACTTTCAGTGGTAGAGAATTCCACAGGTACACCATTCTTTGGGAGAAAGAATTTCTCTTTCTTTCAATGTTAAATGGCCTACTTCATATACTTAGACTGTGACCCTTGGTCCTTCATTCCCTTATCATCAGGAACATCCTTCCTGCATTGAATCTCCCAGATCCTGTTAGAATTTTGCAGATGTGATTGAGCTTTCCTCTCATTCTTCTAAACTCTCGTAAATACGGGCCTAATTTTCCCAAATTATCTTCAAATATCAGTCCTGCTGCCGCAGGGTACAAATCTGCTGAACCTTCAATTAAATTTCTGTGCAGAAAAAACATTTCCTCAGATAAGGAGAACAAAACTGCACATTATGCTCAAGGTCACCAAGGCCCTGTACAATTGCAGCATGACAAAACCTGCTCCTGTACTCCAATCCTCTGATTGGGAGGGCCAACACGCCATTTTTCTTCTTAATCATTTGTTACACCTGAATCTTCAGTTCATTGAATTGGTGACCAAGAATACCAAAGTCTGGCTGCACCTCTACCTCTCCCAATCTATCACCATTCAGATGAGAATCTGCCATCCTGTGATTACCAAGGCGGATAACTTCATATTTATCCACATTACACTGCAACTATGATGTATCTACCCACTCCCTCAACCTGCAGCTTCTCTGCATTCTTCTCAAGGCACACCCTCCCATGCAGATTGGTATCAACTGCAAACTTGGAGATGCTACATTTAATTCTCTTGTCCAAAACATATCCCAGTTGTACTCATTAGTCACTGCCAGCCACTTAGAAAAAGATGAATTAATTCCTACTCTTTGCTTCCTCTCAACCAACCAGCTCTCTGTTCGTGTCAGCACTTTACCCCAATCTAAAGTAGTTTAATTCTGCACATGAATCATTTATGTTGGAAATTGTCAAAAGCTTTCTGGAAGTCCATGGTTCTGTTTCATCTTTTCCTCTCGTTACATTCTTTGGAGATTTCCAGTAGTGGGATCAGGTTTACAGAGTTGGAAAGTTATGTTTGTCAAACATATTTTCCCTTTCACAATCCATGTTGACTTTGTCTGATCCTGGCTCTAGCCATGCTCTCGTTTTGCAAATACCATCGGGATTACCAGGAGCCTAAAAACAGATTCAAGAACTAGCTTCTTCCCAACAACCAGCAGGCTCTTGAACACTGCACAACTGTATGCACAACAATAACCACTACCTCAGCAACTGTGATCTTCTATGGGCTGTGTCTTTGGTTGCACTATGGATTTCAGTTTTGCATTATTATATTATTCATTTATTGTATTATCGATTATTATACTGACAGGTTGAAAGATACAACATGGAAATAGGCCCTTCAGTAGCCCGAGTCCATGCCAACCATCGATCACCCATTCACACTGGTTGTTAGCCCAGTTTTGCATTGACCCCCTACATACTTGGGGCAATTTATAGAGGCCAATTAACATACAAATTCACAGGTCTTTGTGGTGTGACAGGAAACCGGAGCACCTGGAAGAAACCCACGTTGCCACAGGGAGAACATGCAAACTCCACGCAGCACCAGATGCCAGGATCAAACCCAGGTCTCTGATGCTGTGAGGCATCTGTACCAGCTGTGCCAACCTGTTTTTTTGTGTGCTGTTGTGTAAATGTACCTGTTAAGTGGCAACAAGTAAGAATTTCTTGCTCTTTTCCATTACATATGACAATTAAACACTCTTGTCTCCTGTCTCACTTCTCCAAGTGCTCAGCTTTTCCATCTTTTATCATGGACTCCAGCATATTCACCACCACTGATGATTACAATTCCAAATTCTCTCTCGACATACTTCTTTTTTAATGCCTCTGCCAGCCATAGCTTTTTGAATCTTATTGCCACCATATGTTTTACACCCTCTTCGCCAGCCAGGCACCTTTTCTGTGACTGAACCAGACAGTTGGATGTGGGGTGGACTGGGTCACTTAGTCTGAAGAAGGGTGCCAACCTGAAATGTTACCTATCCACTTTCTCCAGAGATGGTGCCTGGTCCACTGAGTTACTCCAGCATTTTGTGTCTATCCTTGGTATAAACCAGCATCTGCAGTTCTTTTTTTGTTGCATTAGGTTCAGAATTGTTTGACGCTGACCTGAGCTTCGAACCCCACATCCTCTTCAGAACAAGCACCACCTACTGCCATGTTCATAAAATTGTAAAGGATGAAAATTGTTGCCATTTTATAGGGATATAAAAGTACGATTATATTTGGTCAAGACATTTTGGAAATATTTGATGTAATGCCAAACCTCACCTCAAACTTTGTGATAAATTCTGCAAATATACCAAAGAAAGCTTCTGTTGTGGTCGCCTTTGAATCTTCCCCAAAGAATGTTGAGACATTATTGAACTCCTCGATGGCTCGATTCTGCAAGGAGTCGAGGGAGGCAATGAGGGGTTGGGCATCACCCAGGAATGACTGACATTCTGGTTAAGAAGGTAACAATGCGATAACATTGACCCAGTCCATCCCACAGCCAACTGCAAGGCAGCACATTCTTTAATGATTAGTAATAATAACCAAACAACTACCTGACTGTGGTAAAAACCCATCTGATTCACTAGTATCCTTCAGGATGAAGTCTGCTGTCCTTACTCAGTCTGGACTAAATATAAATATTTCAACCACTGGAATATTCCAGCAACCATCAATTCAAGTGCGATTAGAAATAACTGGCAAATAACTGTGGGAGTCTTACTCCCAATGAACACTGCCCTTTGCACAGCTGCCCTGTTCTTCACAGAGTGTGGATTTGTGAAGAGGGTCTGGAGAAGGATGCAAATGTTCTGATCATGGTTCATTCTGACCAACTGCATAACAGAGTACTCTTTGAATTATGGGCTGTTCCCTGAGACAGACTCGGAGACGGACATCAGCAGCTGCCGGTAAACCATCAATTCATGAAAGATGCTCTTTGGTCTGTCAGAAATCTGTTGGTCTCTGAGCAGAGTGAGATGTCCATAATGGAATGTTATCAGCTGGCCCATTCCAGACTACATGGGTATGTGCTGAGGTTTGGCTTAAAGTAAGTTTAGTGTAGCCAATACAAAAGCTCTGCGGTGGAGGACCACACTCCAGGGACTTTCCGCTGCCACTTGATTATGGATTAGTTATCAAGGGTAACCAAAGTTTGTATGGTGATGCTCATGAGCAAGAAATTGCACACCATCAATGCCCATCTAGTGCATCCTTTGCATTGTCTTAGAATTTCAATGCCACCATCTTCTAGAAGAGGCATAAAAAGACAATATTCCAGCAACAAATGAGAAAATATTTTAGCAAATTCTCCTCCTATCCCCTACAGGCAAAAGGATAAATAAGAAGAGTACAGAGATATTGGACAGTAGAGTCCCTGTCTGGAAGGATACAGTCATGACTGCAGCAAATCTGTCTTCATCAGTCACAGTTATGTTCTCACAGGCTGTCTCTATTTCCTTCCTGGTTGAGTGGATGTCAATAATTTCAGCAGTTATTGTTCTCTGATTAACTAGAAAAAAAGGAAGAGATTTATATTTTTCAGTTCTTTATCCTGTCCAAGACTGAGTCAATTCTCCCCTCTCTGAGAAAGGGTAAGTTGCTTTTTGTCATAACATGAAAAGCACGACAAGGCTGTGAACTGAACAATAAATGTTGTTTATAATTGTTTTTAGCTACTAGCTGCTACCGTCACAAAATGTCTGCAAACGGGGAATATCACTTTTTATTATGACTATATTGGAAATTAATTTTATAAATAGAACAAAAGCACAAATATCACATCTTACTCTTCGCATTATACAGGAGGAACCTAGTAAAGCTTCAAAATTCAGGTTAATTGCCAGGCAATTATTATCTCCAATTCAACTTCCCTTAGTATTCAGGAACACCATCACTACTGGCACACAAGGCTGTAGGAAGGACATTAGTTTGGAGGATGTGGAATCGGTATGGGTAGCTGCGAAACACTAAGGGGCAGAAAACGCTGGTGGGTGTTGTGTACAGGCCACCTAACAGTAGTAGTGAAGTTGGAGATGGTATCAAACAGGAAATTAGAAATGCGTGCGACAAAGGCAAAACCGTTATAATGGGTGACTTCAATCTACATATAGATTGGGTGAATCAAATTGGCAGGGGTGCTGAGGAAGAGGATTTCTTGGAATGTATGCGGGATAGTTATCTAAATCAACATGTAGAGTAACCAACGAGAGAGCAGGCTATTTTAGACTGGGTATTGAGTAATGAGGAAGGGTTAGTTAGCAGTCTTGTTGACAATAATATGGTTGAGTTCTTCATTAGGATAGAGAGTGACATTGTTAATTCAGAAACAATGGTTCTGAACTTAAAGAAAGGTAACTTTGAGGGTATGAGACGTGAATTGGCCAAGATTGACTGGCAATTAATTCTAAAAGGGTTGACGGTGGATATGCAATGGAAGACATTTAAAGACTGCATGGATGAACTACAAAAATTGTTCATCCCAGTTTGGCAAAAGAATAAATCAGGGAAGGTAGTACATCTGTGGATAACAAGGGAAATCAGGGATAGTATCAAAGCGAAGGATGATGCGTACAAATTAGCCAGAAAAAGCAGCATACCGGAGGACTGGGAGAAATTCAGAGACCAGCAGAGGAGGACAAAGGGCTTAATTAGGAAAGGAAAAATAGATTATGAAAGAAAACTGGCAGGGAACATAAAAACTGACTGCAAACGTTTTTATAGATATGTGAAAAGAAAGAGATTAGTTAAAACAAATGTAGGTCCCTTGCAGTCAGAAACAGGTGAGTTGATCATGGGGAACAAGGATATGGCGGACCAATTGAATAACTACTTTGGTTCCGTCTTCACTAAGGAAGACATAAATAATCTGCCGGAAATAGCAGGGGACAAAGGAGTTGGAGGAATTGAGTGAAATCCAGGTTAGCCGGGAAGTGGTGTTGGGTAAATTGAATGGATTAAAGGCCGATAAATCCCCAGGGCCAGATAGGCTGCATCCCAGAGTACTTAAGGAAGTAGCTCCAGAAATAGTGGATGCATTAGTAATAATCTTTCAAAACTCTTTAGATTCTGGAGTAGTTCCTGAGGATTGGCGGGTAGCAAACGTAACCCCACTTTTTAAGAAGGGAGGGAGAGAGAAAACGGGGATTTACAGACCAGTTAGTCTAACATCGGTAGTGGGGAAACTGCTAGAGTCAGTTATTAAAGATGGGATAGCAGCACATTTGGAAAGTGGTGAAATCATTGGACAAAGTCAGCATGGATTTACAAAAGGTAAATCATGTCTGACGAATCTTATAGAATTTTTCGAGGATGTAACTAGTAGCGTGGATAGGGGAGAACCAGTGGATGTGGTGTATCTGGACTTCCAGAAGGCTTTCGACAAGGTCCCACATAAGAGATTAGTATACAAACTTAAAGCACACGACATTGGGGGTTCAGTATTGATGTGGATAGAGAACTGGCTGGCAAACAGGAAGCAAAGAGTAGGAGTAAACGGGTCCTTTTCACAATGGCAGGCAGTGACTAGTGGGGTACCGCAAGGCTCAGTGCTAGGACCCCAGCTATTTACAATATATATTAATGATCTGGATGAGGGAATTGAAGGCAATATCTCCAAGTTTGCGGATGACACTAAGCTGGGGGGCAGTGTTAGCTGTGAGGAGGATGCTAGGAGACTACAAGGTGACTTGGATAGGCTGGGTGAGTGGGCAAATGTTTGGCAGATGCAGTATAATGTGGATAAATGTGAGGTTATCCATTTTGGTGGCAAAAACAAGAAAGCAGACTATTATCTAAATGGTGGCCGACTAGGAAAAGGGGAGATGCAGCGAGACCTGGGTGTCATGGTATACCAGTCATTGAAAGTAGGCATGCAGGTGCAGCAGGCAGTGAAGAAAGCGAATGGTATGTTAGCTTTCATAGCAAAAGGATTTGAGTATAGGAGCAGGGACGTTCTACTGCAGTTGTACAGGGTCTTGGTGAGACCACACCTGGAGTATTGCGTACAGTTTTGGTCTCCAAATCTGAGGAAGGACATTATTGCCATAGAGGGAGTGCAGAGAAGGTTCACCAGACTGATTCCTGGGATGTCAGGACTGTCTTATGAAGAAAGATTGGATAGACTTGGTTTATACTCTCTAGAATTTAGGAGATTGAGAGGGGATCTTATAGAAACTTATAAAATTCTTAAGGGGTTGGACAGGCTAGATGCAGGAAGATTGCTCCCGATGTTGGGGAAGTCCAGGACAAGGGGTCACAGCTTAAGGATAAGGGGGAAATCCTTTAAAACCGAGATGAGAAGAACTTTTTTCACACAGAGAGTGGTGAATCTCTGGAACTCTCTGCCACAGAGGGTAGTCGAGGCCAGTTCATTGGCTATATTTAAGAGGGAGTTAGATGTGGCCCTTGTGGCTAAGGGGATCAGAGGGTATGGAGAGAAGGCAGGTACGGGATACTGAGTTGGATGGTCAGCCATGATCATATTGAATGGCGGTGCAGGCTCAAAGGGCCGAATGGCCTACTACACCTAATTTCTATGTTTCTATGTTTCTACAACATACAGGATCTGGGGGGGGGGGGGGCATTATTAACAGGAGAATTCAAGAAGGGTGACCTAGGGGTTCTTTCACCAGCTGCATCCTCAAAGCCTTTGTCCATCCACAAAGTTCAAGGCACAGAAATCTGGATGGACTCAGGGCATGGATCGGCACATGGGACTGGAATATTATAGCCATTACAGAAATGTGGTAGAGAGAGCGGTAGAACTGGCCGCTCAATGCTCCAGGGAACAGATACTTCAGGCATGATAGCTGTGAAAGTAAGAGAAGTGGGGGAGTTATGTTTTTGATTAGTGAGAACATCATTGCTCTAGTAAGAGGAGATCTTCTTGGGCGTAGTAAATTGAGGTTACATGGGTAAAACCTAAAAGTAAAAAGGGGTCATCTCTTTGAAAGAACTGTACTATAAGCCCTGCCGATAGTCAGCAGGAATTACAAGAACAAATATGTAGGGAGAGTGCAGGTAGCTGAAGAAATAATAGGATTGCATTAGTAGGTGACTTTAACTTCCCTGATATTAACTTAAACTGTCATGGTGCTAAGAGATTAGATGTGTCAGAATTTGTCAGCTGTTAGAGTCACTGATCATACTTTGGTCCAACTTGCCCACTCCAACTAACATGTCCCATTAACACAAGTCCCACCTGCCTGCATTTGGCCCATAACCCTCCAAACATCGTATCCATGTACCTGTCTAAATATTTCTCAAAATTTGTGATAATACCTATATAATATAATAATTGTGATAAAATGTTAATCCATTCTTAAGAAATGGACAGATGTTTAGATCTAGTCATTGAATTTTGTAATTAGCTACAATTAGGTAACTAACTAATGATATGCTTTAATTTCAAGTCATCTAAGTAAAATTGTTTCATATTTGTTTCAGAATGCTTCAATCTATAATAACTGAAATTTTCTTTCAGTTCTCTATCACAGCTTTTGTGTTAAGTCAATGAAAAAGCAATAGGGAACAAGATGCCAATTTCCGAGTGTGAAAATGGCCATAACTTTTTTAATACTGAAGATATGAAAGTGAATTAGGTGTTCAATTAAACTTCATTTTATGCTTTATCTGATGGGATAAATTAAAGACTTGATTTTTTAAATCTCAAAATGTTGTAACATTGCTACTACCAGCAGCTCAATTCACATACAGTACTGGAAGGATGCGGGAGTGTCAGATTCCTCTATCATACCTCCTCTCGCTGTGCTTCTTGGAAAGACTTTGCTCTGCCATCCGAGTTGATGATGTCTTAAATCAATACTTCTCAGCTGTACTTATCATGGAGAAGATTATGAAGCTAGAGAGTTCAGGGAAGAGAACACTATGTCCTGCAACATATGATGAATGAGGCGGTATTGGCAGTTTTGAGGTGTATAAAAGTGGATGTCTTCAGAGACTAACCAAATATATCCAAGGACACTGTTGGAAGCCAGGGCAGAAATTGCTGGTGCCTGGCAGAGATTTGTATATCTTCCTCGGCCATTGGTGAGGTACCGGGAGACTGGAGGGTAGCCAATGTTGTGCTTTTATTTAAGTAATTCTACAAGGACCAGCCAGGGAACTACAGGCTGTTGAGCCTAGCATCAGTGTTGGTTAAATTACTAGAAGGGATTCTGAGAGACAGGATCTATCCTCGTTTGGAAAGGCAAAGATCGATAAATGATATCATAGCTTTGCCTGTGAGAATTGTGTCTCACAAACTTAATTGATTTTGTTTTGAAGAGGTAATTAAGAGCAGTGTTGAAAGTAGATGAGTAGGCATTGTCTACATGGACTGGGCAGGGTTTTTGACAAGGTCCCGCATGGTAGTTCGGTCCAAAAGATGAAATCACATGGGATCCAGAATGTGATTAGGATCCAAAATGAGCATCACAGGTAGACCATTTGGTAGAGGAGGCATGAAAGAGAAGAACCACAACATCATTTTTAAAAATGTGGAGGGCTCAAAAAGTTCCATCAAATAGGTTCTTGCCAAAGTAAACATTTGCATCATTTGGGTTATCATATAATCTGAACACATTCAGTCACTCTCCTCAGGAAGAGTCTAATTAGTGATTTTAACTAACCTTTTGCAGCAAATGCCACCGCAGGAATCTCCTTGGCAAAATCCAGCAGCTCAGGAAAGTGCTGGCCTAGTGATTTGGCAAGAATGTGCAAGAACGTAGATTTCCCATCTACAGTTTTCGTTGTGTCGAGCTGGAAGAGAAACATGAAAACATTTCTAACACGTTGCATGTAAGCAAAAATGAAGCAGCCTTCACCGCTGGCCAAACACAAACAAGCACATTTACACATTACCCTCCTCTCCTGCCGGGACTATTGACATTAACAAGCATTAACTTTTGTTCAAAATAACACCCATTAACTAACAACCCTCTCTCCACACCTGAATTCCCCCATCCCCCCCCCCCCCCCCCCCCCCCCCCCCCCCCCGCAACAGAATTTACAACAGCCGTTAATCGCTCATCTCTCCCGATATTGGCCAGTAACACCAATATAATTTTGTCTTTACACTCAGCCAATTAGAAATGTACTCCTCTAGGGAACCATGTTTAATACTGACACTGACTCATCACCTAATTACTTTTGTACCCAGCTTCGGCTTAGTCAGGTCACTTACCTCTGTCAGGAAATTAATTTTAAATCCTGTGGTTTTGGGACTCTTAGGCGGTCCATTATTGAGGTAATTTCCCATTGCAAGAACAAACTGTCAAAATACAAGTGAAGATATGATTATTCTTTATATATTTAAAATATAGTTCTTTACATTCTCTTCTGGATTTGTTAATACTGGCCAAATTAAAGACACCATAAAATGGAAGATCCCTGCACTTGTCAGAATTGCTTAACCCTTGTCAGCTGAAATTTACAGGCTTTGGATGGCGCCAGTCTAGGCTCAGAATGGTATGCACGATGGTGAGGGATCCAGGTGTTCTCCTTATAACCATATAACATATAACAATTACAGCACCGAAACAGGCCATCTCGGCCCTACAAGTCCGTGCCGAACACTTATTTTCCCCATGTCCCATCTGCCTGCACTCAGACCATAATCCTCCATTCCGTTCCCATCCATATACCTATCCAATTTATTTTTAAATGAGAAAATCGAACCTGCCTCCACCACCTCCACTGGAAGCTCATTCCACACAGCTACCACTCTCTGAGTAAATAAGTTCCCCCTCATGTTACCCTTAAACTTCTGTCCCTTAATTCTGAAGTCATGTCCTCTTGTTTGAATCTTCCCTACTCTCAATGGGAAAAGCTTATCCACGTCAACTCTGTCTATCCCTCTCATCATTTTAAAGACGTCTATCAAGTCCCCCCCTTAACCTTCTGCGCTCCAAAGAATAAAGACCTAACTTATTCAACCTTTCTCTGTAACTTAGTTGCTGAAACCCAGGCAACATTCTAGTAAATCTCCTCTGTACTCTCTCTATTTTGTTGACATCCTTCCTATAATTGGGCAACCAAAATTGTACACCATACTCCAGAATTGGTCTCACCAATGCCTTGTACAATTTTAACATTACATCCCAACTTCTATACTCAATGCTCTGATTTATAAAGACTAGCATACCAAAAGCTTTCTTGACCACCCTATCTACATGAGATTCCACCTTCAGGGAACTATGCACAGTTATTCCTAGATCCCTCTGTTCAACTGTATTCCTAAATTCGCTACCATTTACCATGTACGTCCTATTTTGATTTGTCCTGCCAAGATGTAGCACCTCACACTTATCAGCATTAAACTCCATCTGCCATATTTCAGCCCATTCTTCCAAATGGCCTAAATCTCTCTGTAGACTTTGGAAATCTACTTCATTATCCACAACACCACCTATCTTAGTATCATCTGCATACTTACTAATCCAATTTACCACACCATCATCCAGATCATTGATGTACATGACAAACAACAGTGAACCCAACACAGATCCCTGAGGCACCCCACTAGTCACCTGCCTCCAACCTGACAAACAGCCATCCACCATTCCTCTCTGGCATCTCCCATTCAGCCAATGTTGAATCCATCTTGCTACTCCTGCATTAATACCCAACAATTGAACCTTCTTAACCAACCTTCCATGAGGAACCTTGTCAAAGGCCTTACTAAAGTCCATATAGACAACATCCACTGCTTTACCCTCATCAATTTACCTAGTAACCTCTTCAAAAAATTCAAGAAGATTAGTCAAACATGACCTTCCAGGCACAAATCCATGTTGACTGTTCCTAATCAGACCCTGTTTATCCAGATGCTTATATATATTATCTCTAAGTATCTTTTCCATTAATTTGCCCACCACTGATGTCAAACTAACAGGTCTATAATTGCTAGGTTTACTCTTACCCTTTTTAAACAATGGAACAACATGCACAGTACGCCAATCCTTGGGCACTATTCCCGTTTCTAATGACATTTGAAATATTTCTGTCATAGCCCCTGCTATTTCTACACTAACTTCCCTCAATGTCCTAGGGAATATCCTGTCAGGACCTGGAAACTTATCCACTTTTATATTTTTCAAAAGTGTCAGGACTTCTTTTTCTTTGAATCTCATAGTTTCCATAGCTACGCTACTTGTTTCCCTTACCTAACATAATTCAATATCCTTCTCCTTGGTGAATACCTAAGAAAATAAATTGTTCAATATCTCCCCCATCTCTTTTGGCTCTGCAGATAGCTGTCCACTCTGTCTCTCTAATGGACCAATTTTATCCCTCGTTATCCTTTTGCTATTAATATAGCTGTAGAAACCCTTTGGATTTACTTTCACCTTACTTGACAAAGCAACCTCATATCTTCTTTTAGCTTTTCTAATTTATTTCTTAAGATTCTTTTTACATTCTTTATACTCCTCAAGCACCTCATTTACTCCATGCTGCGAATAATTATTGTAGATCTCTCTTTTTCCAAACCAAGTGTCCAATTTCCCTTGAAAACCAAGGCTCTTTCCAATTTTTACTATTTCCTTTCAACCGAACAGGGACATAAAGATTCTGTACTCTTAAAATTTCCCCTTTAAATGTCCTCCATTTCTCTTCTACATCCTTCCCATAAAACAAAATGTCCCAATTCATTCCTTTTAAATCCTTCGCATCTCATCAAAGTTAGTCTTTCTCCAATCAAAAATCTCAACCCTAGGTCCAGTTCTGACCCTCTCCATAATTATATTGAAACTAATGGTATTGTCCTTGTTTCTCCTAAATTGATAAAAATGTACAGCAGTTTTGCAAACAAACCTTAAATGCATCATTTCGATTGGATCGCTGCATGGGCATTGTAAATAGTATAACTAATGTTGCGAGACGGTCATCCTGTTAATTGATGATTGATTGAACTGTTGAGAAACTGTTTGAATCCCAGGGCACATGTTTCAATGTTTATTCTTGTTTGCTTCCTTCTCGAAGCTTCTTTTGAATACAATGTATTCAAGATTGTATTATTGGGTTAGGGAACTATCAAGTATATACTGTTATTATTAATATGTTTAATTGGTTTATAAAGAGACCACCCCCATGTGGTTCGGCCCCTCATGGTTCGGGGACCTATAAAAGGTAGCTCCCTCGAGGTCCGATGTCGATCTTCAGGAAGAACGCTTGCGACTGCATGACCTTATGGAGTGTCTCTGCTTGCACGAGGCTAGAAGAGCTTGGCCAAGCAGATTCAAGGATCGAACCCGCAGTGGTTAGGTATAGTAGGAGGGAACTGGTGTTGTGTTATTCAAAATAAAGTTTACTTGTGCAAGTGCTTGATTCAGTATTTTATTGACTGAAACTAGACTGGGGCGAGCTTAGAACAAGCTATTTACAGATTCTCTATGCACTCTCCCACCAGATTATGAGCATTCTTGCATTGGAAACATATGGCTCCAACTTCAGGGTCACAACTTTCACCAGTGAACAAGACACACACATGCGTAAACATAGACCTGCAAAGACATATACACACACGCAAATTCATACGGGGAACTGCTCGACAAGACAGAAAGATATACACCCATAAAGGCGCTACATTAGCAGAGACACACAAACAAACACAGAGATAAGAACATAATGTGCTGGAGGAACTCAGAGTGTCAAGCAGCATCTGTGGAGGAAATGGCCAGGCTGTGACCCTTATTCAGATTGATGGAGTAGGGAGGAGAAAGAAGGAATTTGGAAATGGAGGAGGGCAAAGCTTGGCAAGGGATAAGTGCACACAGATGAGGGGAGAAGGTTGATTGGCAGACGGATGGAGTATTGACAAAAGGTTAGAGGTGAAAAGGAGACAAAAGGGTGCCAGAAAAGGGAAAAATAGGATGTGAAATGTAAAACCGGGAGATATATGTGTAGAAGTGGCCATGGGGGATGGGAAAGTGGCAATAAAAGAAAAATGTGAGACTTGGGGATGAGAGTTGAACATAAGAAGGAGAGGAGAGGAGAGGAGCAGGCTGTTTCGGGTGATAGGAGTTGGAGGGAAACATGCGCACTGGGGTAGGGGCAGGGAAAAGAGAGGGTGGTGTCGGGAGATATTACTGAATTGGAGAATTCAATGTTCATACTGTTGGGTCAGAGTCTACCCAAGGGGAATATGAGGTGCTGTTCTCTAGTCTTTCTCTTTCCCCTGCTCCTCCCTCCCCCCACTCACATTTCACCTATCTGCCAATCACCCATATTCACCTGTATTCTCCCAACACTACCTCTCTTTTCAAGCTTTCTCCTCCCTACTCCATCAGTCTGAAGAACGGTTCCAGCCCAAAACGTTGCTTGTGAAACAATTGTGAAACATGTAAAACAATTTTACATTTATACCAAGTCAATTAATCTACAAACCAGTACGTCTTTGGAGTGAGAGAGGAAACCAAAGATCTCGGAGGAAACCCACGCAGGACAAGGGGAGAATATGCAAACTCCGTACAGACAAGCACCCGGGTCTCTGGAGCTGTAAGGCAGTAGCTCGACTGCTATGTCACCATGTTGCAAAAGTCTTGCGTTAGTCAATCACACAGACCAGCCACCCCACCATTGACTACATCTGACGCTGCCTCAGTAAAGCAGCTAACATAGTCAAGGATCTGCAGATGCTAGTGATATTTTTCACCCCAGGCCATTCAGTCTTCTCCCATCGGATGGCACATACAAAAGCTTGAAACCATTTAAAATCAGATTCAGATTACCTGTCCAAAGTCAGGTAATTGGGACAACTGATTGCCCTGACACAAAGCTGGTATGGATTGGGTGGAGAAAATGGGATTCTTCCATTCCCCAATTTTGTGAAGTAACATGTAATTATTTACATCTACTCAAGAGAATACGTAGCATTTTAGCATTTTATCCAATAGACCCCCAATAGTACAGCGGTTTTGTATTGTATGAAACTCTGCCTGAATCATGGGCTCAAATCCTGACCAGCATAACAATCATACCAGGCCAGAGAAGTATGGCACAGCACAGTATTGGAATGCTTTGCATTAGAGGCCAAATTGCAACCAGTTCAAATGCCAGAATTGATTTCTTACCTCCAGAATCTTTGCCAGCTTTTTGCCACTTTTCAATTCAACAGAGGCCTTGTAGATACACTGCAATCCAGCTTTAATCTCCTCAGTCTTCTCTTGCAGTGTGATTTTGAAATGCAAGCTCCTCAACCTGATTTTATACTCTTTCACAGACAGCATCTACATATCAAAGGATACAGAGAGAAAGTTGTTTCATGCATGTCTAAATATGGTTAGTTCAAGGTCAAAGATATGAAGCAGGGACACACATTTTCCTCTCCTTTCTTGAAGCAGTATACACCTTCTGAGATACTGCAGTGAGCAGTATAAAGCAATATTTTTTTAAATATCAGATTATCCTGCTATTCAGTTCCATCTGCTTTCACTCAATAGGTGGAACAAGTGTGCGGAGGGGGGGGGGGGAGATGCTTGGTTACATAAAATTGGAGAATTCAATGTTCATACCATTGGGAGGTAAGCTAGCCAAGTGGTGTAGTTCCTCCAGTTTGTGTGTGGCATCACTCAGGCAATAAAGGAGGTCCATGACAAAGGTTAGTATGGGAATGAGAAGAAGAGTTAAGATGCTAAGCCACCAGGAGATCCAGAAGGCCTTGGTAGACTGAGGGCAAGTGTTCGGCGAAACAGTTGTGGATTCTACACTTTGTCTCGCTGATGTAAATGAGGCCACATCGGGAACACTGAATACTGTAGATGAGGTTAGAGGAGGTGAACGTGAACCTCTGTCTTACCTGGAGGGGCTCGTGTGGTCCCCTGGATGAATGTGAGGGAAGCCATATCGAGGCAAGTGTTTCATCTTCTGAGGTTGCAGGGGGAAGTATCTGGGGAGGGTGCTGGTTTGGTCTGTGTGATAGACTGGGCTACATCTACTGCATTTTCTAGCAGTCTTGGGCAGAGCTGCCCCCAAACCGTGAAGCAACCCAACACTATGCTGTCTATGATGCATCAATAGAAATTTGTAAGAGTCACTGGAGAAATGCTGATTTCCTCAGTCTCCTCAGGAAATAGAGGTGTTGGTGTGCCTTCTTGGCTGTTCTATCCATGTGGTTGGTGCACGACAGATGGTTAGTGATATTAACGCCAATTAACTTGAAGCTCTCAACCATTTCCGCTGAGGCGCCATTGTTGCTGACTGGGGCATGCACTCCATCTTGTCATTGTTCGTGATTTAGCCCACAGCAGTGGTGTCATCTGCAAACATGTAGATGAAGTTAGTCGTACAGTTGAAAGACTACAGGGAGTGTAGGAGGGGACTGAGAATGCATCCTCACCACTACCATCTCAAGGGTAATTAGGATAGACTATAAATGCAGACCTTGTCAGAGGTGACAACATCCAATACGTGAGTAAAATAATAAAAAAAAGTTCAGATTCAATCACCCCCAAACTCAAAATGTTGCTGAATAAAAGAGTTCCAATTTTTCACCAACCACTACTTCATATTACTCTCGAACTTCCTAGATTGAATTAGTTTTCAGAACATCTTGCACCAGAGGAAGTATTTTTTCTCAATTTTTTCACTCTAAAATACAGCGCAGACTGTGGAGGGCCGTGGATGTGGAACAAAGTTTCTCTGACACCTACCTGCATGGCAAATTTGTCTGGCTCACTTAGTTTACTAGGGTTATCTGAATGTCGCTTGAAGTTCCTCAGCTCTTCCTCATCAGGGGCATAGAGGAGCAACTGTTTAATGTGTGAGGGCTCCAACCGATCATTCTCCGTTGTCATAAGGATCTGGCGGAGCTCCAGTGCTGAGAGTTTCAAGTGGGCGATGAGAATAGCTGTTAGAAATGAAAGCGCAGGAGAATCAGTCAAAATAAGAGAGGCGGAGACAGATCGGATTTTATGAGCCACTGACAACTAAATCTGTAAAATGAATCTGAAGGAAAGCTAATAACTAATATATGATCAGTAGCTGTCCCAACATACTCTCTGTGGCCCATCCTTGTTCCCTCCCTATGCTGTGCCTTTGTTTTTTGCTCTGCTTAAGCCCAGATATTCCTATATATAGAGCTCCCACAACTTTCTTCCATAGAACATAAAACAGTAGAGCACAGGAACCAGCCCTTCAGCCCACAATGTCCATGTGGAACATGATGCCAAGTTAAACTAATCTCCTTTGCCTGCATGTGATCCATATCCCTCCATTCCCTGCATATCCATGTGCCTATCTAAAAGCCTCTTAAATGTCACTATCGTATCTGCCTTCACCATCACTCCTGGCAATGCGTTCCAGCCATCCACCACTCTCTGTGTAAAGACGTTGCTCCACACATCTCCCTTCAACTTACCAACTCTCATTTTAAACATGCCCTCTAGTCCTTGACATTTCCACCCTGGAAAAAAAGGATTCCGACTATCTATCCCACCTATACCTCTCATAATTTTATATAATTCAATCAGTTCTTCCCTCAACCTCTGACATTTCAGAGAAAACACTCCAATTCTTTCTCTGAACTTCCACTTTTTCTGTTCATTCTCAGCACCTGATTCTGCTTCCTTCTATCAGCAGTTCCCAATGCCCTAGACTGATTCTCAAATATCACAGGCCTGACTTCTTTCTCTCCTGACTCGCTGCTCCTTCCCAGCCATGGTTCAGTGGTGGTCCTGCTTCTAGTTTACAGCATCCATGTTCAAGTAACTTAAAAAATGTCGATTGCCGCTTAATTTCATATTCAGAGGAGGAACCAAATTCCACTGCTGGTGTGGGGGCTTTACTGGCATTTTCTCCTTCATAGAACATAGAAAAGTACAGCTCAGGAACTGATCCTTCAGACCACAATGTCTGTGCCAAACATAATGCCAAGATAAACTAATCTCATCTGCCTGCACATGATCCATATCCCTCCATTCTCTGCATATCCATACCTCTTAAATACCGTTATTAAACCTTGCTCCACCATCACCCATGGCAGCATGCCCCAGGCGCATAACAGCCTCTGTGACTACATCATAGAAGTATCTTCTCAGATTTCTATTTCCCATATCTCCTTGCGACATAGAAGTCTATTGCCTTCTCGCAACAATCCCATAAACCCATTTTCCCATTTCTCCAGATTCTCCTATCGCCACTCACATAAAGGGGAACATACTGTAGCCAATTAACCTTCCCTGCATAGGTGGTAACCTACCATTTGGGATGTGGGTGGACACCAGAGCATCTGGGGCAAACCCATATGGTGACAGGGGGAATGTGCAAACTCCATACCGAAGGTTCAGAGGTTATGATCAAAACCCAGGTCTCTGGAGCTATGAGATCTACCTGGCCCCCATTCCCTTTTCTTTCTCAGTTACTATCTGCTTCTGGAGACTGGAATATAGGAGTGTGGACCCAAGAGCCTAGGTTTTGGGACTAATTACTAGTTAACGTCCCAACCCTCAGCTATTCTTTCACTGGCTACCTTCCAAACCCAGCTCCAGAACTTAAATCCATGCAAGAAATGTTACTCTTCAAGAGATGGAATGAAGTTTCACCTAAGGGAACGTGTATGTGAGTTTTTATAATTAAAACAGGGCTTTCTATGCCTGCTGTTGGCTGTTTAGGGCAATCGGCACTCACATGTGTTGTACGCCTTTTTACGGGACAGTACCTCCACCACATCCTTCTTCTTAAGTGTTTGAGGTACAAAACTTGCTTCTGCAAAGAATATGAAAGAATAAGAAATGTAACCAGTCTCACACAAATCCTCATGTCAATACCAACTCCCTTTGTCTAAGCCATACATTTCCCAATGGACCAATTTTTGGAAAGGAGATAATTAAAATGCATTGAATCATCACAGAGGCAACCAGCTCCATTAAAATACAATGTGATCACAGTAACATGTATAAATTTGAGCATGCACCCGCAATGTAGTGTACGCAGTAGTCATTTCAGCCTGACAGATGTTCTGTTCATTGGGTAGGCAAAACTAAGTTGTCACTTACTGTTTGGTTTCTGGGTCCCAAAATGCAGCTCCAGATCCAAATACTTCACCATGTCACTCAACTTGTCATAATCTGAGTCTTCTCCAAACTGAGTGCAAATGAAAATGATTTGTGGGCATTAGCTGGTGACATCTGATAAACAGATGGGTTAATATTTTTAAGGCATGACATTGAATTGTCCCCTTATCCACAGTGATAGATCCCAGTGCTCCCTCTCACAAGGGAGGCCTGTGATTGACCCTGTTACAGCACTGACTTTACACAAGAAAAAATAATGCATAAGCAACAGGGGGAGCATATACCTTTAGTCCAGGAAATTAAAAGCAAACCCTGGAAATGCTCAATAATTCCTGCGCTTCCCACTGGTTACTGTCCCAACATTCCCTTTCTTCCCAGTCAGAACCCCTTCTATGTCTAGCTAATCCACTACCCCACTTATTGAAGCATTAAACATGGCAGATTAGGAAAAAACAGCAGTTGAATGCTGTTTCATGTACCTGACCCCAGATGGTTCCCTCGGAGTTCTCCACTTGCTCCCAACGCAGCCTCTTCACACTCATGTGACTGGATTCGCTTCTCCGGTGAAAGCCACGGTGCAGTCGAGCTGAAGAAGCTGGCAAGGGAGGTGGTGGAGGAGGGGGTGGAGGAGGAGGAGGAGGAGGTGGAAGGGGCTTGGACTGGAAATGGCTGGAGGTGTAAGAAGGGGGTGGAGGCAGTGGAGGTGGGGGTGGAGGTGGAATAACTTGTTTTAATTCTGAGATTAAAGTGATGGGTTTGGGGTCATTGAACTGTATGGGTGGAGGGGGAGGGGGAGGGGGGCTTTGAGGAGGAGGTGGGATAGGGTCCGAACATGAAGAATAGGTCAAGGAGCTTCCATCGTCACTGCTACTGACGTACTCACTTGGGCTGCTTGGGTCATTCATACCATAGATTTCCTGCTCATCGTGAAAGGTCATCTAAGGATAAAATTACCAAATCAAACAGAAAGAAAAACTTCATTCCCAGATTTGTTTCCCATTAACAAACCCCCCATCCATTTTCCCAATCTCCATGCCCATATCCCATTCCGATCCACAAATCCTAATGCCATTCCCAATCCCCATGTCAAAATTTCCTTCTCATTCACAAATCCCCGTTTACACCATCATATCTACAAATACCCATCCTTCCCATCAACGAACCCCCATATTTTCACCTGCTTTTCATCCACAAATCTTCATTTCCATCTCATCCACAAATCCCCATCCCCATGTCCCGTTCCCATCCACAAATACCTATCCCCAACTTCTCCCTATCCACAAATACTCATCCCCACATCTCTTTCCCATTCACAAACATCCATATTCTCATCTGCTTCCCAACCAAAAATCTCCATCTCCATTTTAACCCAAATCCCAATCCCATGTCTCCTTCCCATCCACAAATATCCATCCCCGCCTTCTTATTCATGTCTACATCTCCACAAATCTTCAAAATCCCCATCCTCTGATCTGCTTCCCATCAATGTATCCCCACATCTGATTCCCATGCACATTCCCATCCCTTCAAATACTTCCTATCCACAAATTCCCATCCGTACATTTCATTCCAATCTGCAAATTCCCAATCCCACAAATGGATCCCATTCCACAAATCCTCTTCTCCATATCTCCATTGCACCCACAAATCCCCAAGCTCTCATCTACTTCCCATTCACAAATCCACATACCCTCATCTACTTCCTATTGCTGACACCCCAACCACGCTGATACCTACCCTCCTCAAAAGACCACCAACCATAAATGCAGTTATTTCACTAACAGACCCATGTCTGGCTCAGGCTCGCTACAATGGAACTTCTGCACCTACTAAGAACTCTACTTTTATATTTGGAAAGCTTACTTCTTCATAGTCATTCTCTGGGTTCATAAAATCGTCCATGGGAGTCACCTTCTGACCCAGCTGCTCACTCAAGGCATCCAGAAAGCGGTCTGTATCACGGCTACGGGGCGGCCGGGAGAAGGTGAAGAGTTTCTTCCTGCGGTTTGGGGGGCTACTCATGATCTCCATTTTCTGTGAAGAGGGGCTATGGCTGCTATCCAAGCTGACATATGGGTGGGAGTCCGAATTAGTTGGGGAGGGTTCGTTGGGGGGCGGACAGAAACAGGACTGTACAGGAAGGGGCTCAGTCTGTCTCAGCGTCAACCTTCGACTTCCTGAGGCAAAAAGCAGAAATAATAAATTCAAACAAGTTTCCACTTATTTTCATAAAATAAGTATCATTAAATGTCGTCTGTTTAGCACTACAGTGTGTTGTGTTAGCCAAGTCCCTTGTACATGGCAAAGATACATCAGGCCGGATGGCCTCCTTCTGTGTTGCCTAACCGCATGATTCCACAACACAATTACAGTAGTTGAGGAGGCTTCAGTGGCCACTGCACCTGGTTCGGGATGATGCTGTCTCCTCTCCCACATTATAATAGGTACCCCATTTCAAAAATACTTCATTGGCTGTGCAACACATAGCATGTCCTGAGGTAGGCAATAGACAATAGACAATTGCAGGAGTAGGCCATTCGGCCGAGCTAGCACTGCCATTCACTGTGATCATGGCCGATCATCCACATTCAGTACCCCGTTCCTGCCTTCTCACCATATCCCCTGACTCCGTTATTTTTAAGAGCTCTTGAAAGCATCCAGAGAATTGGCCTCCACTGCCTTCTGAGGCAGAGAATTCCACAAATTCACAACTCTCTGGGTGAAAAGGTTTTTCCTCATCTCCGTTCTAAATGGCCTACCCCATATCCTTAAACTGTGGTCCCCCGGTTCTGGACTCCCCCAACATTGGGAAAGTAGTGCTGGGTGTAATAATATTCAAACACTATGTAAAAGTGAGCCCTCAGCAGCCTCTGCTGATGATTGCAGAAAATGTTCATTCAGCTAATCCATCAATCCAATGAGGACCAAAAGTAGCTGATAGGCTGCAATATCTTGGATCAGACCAATTCTCTGAAAGGTGTTGTGGAAATTCTTTTAAGTTTCCAACAAAAACCAGCAGTGATTTGGGCCAGGTCCGGGTAGAGTGGAACATCAGGGTTCAGTCAGCAAAAACTCATGCCAAAAATTACATCACCCCACCTGAATGACTCAGCTGTTCAGCTACTGGAGAAGTTCTGGGCATGGACATTTGCGTCATTTTCCCTGAGTAGTTGGTCACTCCACGAGCTTCTATTTCAGCATAAACAGGTGATATCTGCAAAAATAAAGTCCCACTCCAGTTAGCATTAGAGAGAGACACACATAAAGGTGTAACAAGAATACTGATTAGATCTAGATAGAAACAAAGTCACACCCCCTCGACTTTCAGTCTGAAGAAGAGTTGCAACCCCGAAATACAACCTTTTTCGCCGGAGATGCTGCCTGATCCGCTGAGTTAATCCAGTACTTTGTGTCTATCCGGAATAAACCAGCATCAGCAGTTCCTTTCTACACACTGATTAGATCTACTTGAGCACAGACTGTCAAATCAGAGACAATATGGCACAGGGTATTGTCAAAGTTGGGCAACTTTGCTGTCTGTACGGAGTTTGTACGTTCTCCCTGTGACTGCGTGGGTTTTCTCCGAGATCCAGTTTCCCCCCCCACACTCCAAAGATGCACAGGTATGTAGGTTCATTGGCTTGGTATAAGTGTAATATTGTCCCTAATGTGTGTAGTGTATTGTTAATGTGCGGGGATCGCTGGTCGGCGCGAAGGGCCTGTTTCCCCGCTGTATCACTAATCTAAACTAAATTTTTGACCTTGATGGGCAGGGTAAGTGACGGAGGAATGACAGAGTGCGGTGAGAGCAGTGTGGTGGAGAAGGTTCTGTGATGGAACAATTATGAAGAAAAGTTTGAAAAGTGAATGTCTGGGTGGCAACTTGGGTGGAGAACGGTAAGTGAAGGCCAAATAACGGGTGAATGATGGCGAAGAGTGAGTGACAGGCGTGCAATGGAAAAGGATGAATGACAGGCAAAAGATGGAAACGGATGGGTGACAGGCGAGCAATATAGAAGCGTGTATGATGGGTGAAGTTAACAACGAGTGATTGATGGGTGATAGCTGAAAGTGTTAGCGATGGGTGAGTAGCAAAGGGCAAGAGATAAATGTGTAATTGTGTTGCGTCTGAGATGATTGATCGAAAAGGACATTAAGCGTTGGAGTAATTCACAATGTCAGGCAGCATCTCTGGAGAACACGCATAGGTGACATTTTGGGTCAAGACCCTTCTTCAGACTGATCGTAAGAGGGAGAAGAAATCTGAAGAGATTTTAGATTAGATTAGATTAGATTAGATTCCTTTATTTGTCATTCAGACCTTTCGGTCTGAACGAAATTTTGTTGCCTGCAGTCATACATATAATAATAATAAACAACAAAACACACAATAAACACAAATTAACATCCACCACAGTGAGTTCACCAGGCACCTCCTCACTGTGATGGAGGCAAAAGTCACTGTCTAAACATTTTTAACTGTTGGAGTTTTGCTTGTCTTCTGTTACCTCTCCAATTTCCCTCCACTACCCTTAATGCATTTTTGCTCTTAAGGGTCTCTTTATAATAAGCATTGTTTGCGGATGTCTAGAAAACTGAGATCGTTGAAAGCCGATTTTGTCTTTTGTTTTCCAGTGGTCAGGTGAGGTATAAAATTATAACATATATTAGTCAGTGCAGAAATTGATCTTTTTGGCCTTTCTTATCCATGCATATAATGCGCTTATCCTAATCCCATTTGCTTGAATTAGACCTATATCCCTCTGCTCCTTTCCAATGAACTGGTCAAAAATAATGTTGGAACAATGGGACGACAGATGGCACAATGGGCTAAGTGTTCGGCTGGCAACCGGCTATATAAATCCCATCCATTATCATTATTATTATTACTCTCTTCCCTCCTTATTCTCCCATCTCTGTCTGACCTGCCAGGTTATTCCTGCACTTTGTGTCCTTTTGTGCTTTAGATGATTGACGGATAAGGGTTAGTGCCAGGCAAGTGAAGTAAAAGAGCCAATTACATGTGAGCAAACAAAAATGGTGAGAGGCAGATGTGTGTTGAATTAGAATGGAGAATGATGAATTAAAGACTGAAATATAGGAATGCTTAGGAAAGCAAATCTGGTGAGTGTGAAGGTCTGTGATTGGAGCCATTGAGGCGGATGGTAAATAACAAGCAACGTGGGTGAAAGAGGTAAGTGATGTGGAAGATTGAATGCAGAATGCAGATAGAGAAAATGGCAAGCACAAGAGGATTGTGATATGAGATTGAGCTGGATGAACGGATAAACAGTGGAGGATATTAAGTGGTAGGTGGGATAAAATGATGTCGTGGTTACTGTGAATGTTTCACTGGGAGGCACGTGTGAGAAGGATAATGGTTCACAAAGAGGTAGCTGAAAATAAACAAGACCATAACCACTCACCTTTCGCAAGTTGGGTGTTTCTGGTAGAGATGTGCCATCTCCTGATTGTCGTTCCCCAGGAGTTAGGTGCGTATGAACATCTGCTGCTTCCCCTGGAGCTCCTGCATAAAACATGCATGGACACCTGATATGCAGCTTTGAAAACATGGCACATTCAGGGTTATAATGGGCTAAGTTATAAAGTCTCTCTTTGAGGGGTGTGCGGTATATGTGTAAGAAATTTATGTTCAAGTTCTATTCCAGAAAAATAGTCATCTGGCTCAGAAACAAGTGCTTCTGCCCAACTCATCCATGCCTCGGAAGATGCCTCATCTAAGCTGGTCTCATTTGCCTGCATTTTGGCCCATATGGCTCCAAACCTTACCTATCCATGTACCTGTTCAATGTTTTTTAAATTACACATTTTAAATTGAAAACAAAATGTACGATGGTACTCCATTGCAGTACCAAGTAAGTGTCGCACCATCAGAGGTGCAAACTTGCGATATGTCAAAAAAGACACAAATTTCAGGTATAACTCAGCATGTCAGGCAGCATCTCTGCAGAACATTGATAGTCCCCCAACCGGAAACCATGAACTGTGAGGTCCATTCCCAGGTGGGGGGAGGGGGGGGGAGAGGGGGGGGGGAGAGAGGGGGGGGAAGAGGGGGGGGAGAGGGGGGGGGAGAGGGGGGGGGAAGAGGGGGGGACGAGGGGGGGAAGCAGGGGGGGAAGAGGGGGGGAGGAGGGGGGGGGGAGAGGGGAGGGGGAGAGGGGGGGGGAGAGGGGGGGGGGAGAGGGGGGGAGAGAGGGGGGGAGAGAGGGGGGGAGAGAGGGGGGAGAGAGGGGGGAAGAGAGGGGGGGAGAGGGGGGAGAGAGGGGGGAGAGAGAGGGGGGAAAGCGGGGGGGGAGAGAGGGGGGGAGAGAGGGGGAGAGAGAGGGGGGGTGAGAGGGGGGGGAGAGAGGGGGGGGAGAGATGGGGGGGGAGAGAGGGGGGGGAGAGAGGGGGGGAGAGAGGGGGGGGGAGCGATGAGGGGGGGAGAGAGGGGGGGGGATGAGCGGGGGGGAGAGAGGGGGGGGCGATAGGAGAGGGGGGGGAGAGAGGGGGGGGGAGAGAGGGGGCGGGAGAGAGGGGGGGTGAGACGTGGAGAGAGAGGGGGGGGAGAGAGGGGGAGAGAGGGGGGGAGGGGGAGGGGGGAGAGGAGCGGGAGGGAGGGGGGAAGAGGGGGGGGGAGGGGGGGAAGAGGGGGGGGAGAGGGGGGGGGAGAGGGGGGGGGAGAGGGGGGGGGAGAGGGGGGGGGAGAGGGGGGGGGAGAGGGGGGGGGAGAGGGGGGGGAGAGGGGGGGGGAGAGGGGGGGGGGAGAGGGGGGGGGAGAGGGGGGGGGAGAGGGGGGGGGAGAGGGGGGGGGAGAGGGGGAGGGGAGAGGGGGAGGGGAGAGGGGGGGGGAGAGGGGGAGGGGTGAGGGGGGGGGGGGAGGGGGGGGGGAGAGGGGGGGGAAGGGGGGGGGGGGGGGGAGGGGGGGGGGGAGAGGGGGGGGGAGAGGGGGGAGGGAGAGGGGGGGGAGAGGGGGGGGGAGAGGGAGAGAGAGAGGGGGGGGACAGAGAGGGGGGAGAGTGAGGGGGGGGGGGGGGGGGGGGGGGGGGGGGGGGAGAGAGAGGAGGGGAGAGAGAGAGAGTGTCTTTTTACTTCAACCCAAACCCCCCAAACAACCGTTTGCAGGCAGTGCCTTTATACTTCAAACCAACCATATTTTCATTTTCAAACCCCAAACCCCATTAAGGGAACTCACAGTTGAGTAGACATGTGATCAGTGTTATTCAGAGGTCAGAGAGATGTGACCTCCATCTTGCAGAGACTGAGTGAGGTACACCACATCCTGGTTTTATAGTCCCTCCCCCTCCCTAAAGCAGGGGCAGCAGAGAGAATGGTGATTTTTTTTAAAAAACATTAATATCTCTCTGATTTTTCATCGATGGGAAAAATCTTCTGGTCCAGGAAGGCAGACGTGGGCTCTGAGCGAGGTGGCCAAAAATGATGGCCGTAGGCGGCGGCGTTCTCTCAGAAATCGCAGCACAGTGGGCCAAAAGCAGTCAAGATCAGACTTTTAGTAATATAGATATTACCAGCAATTTGTTCTGGACCAACAACATCTATGTTATGGCCAAGAATGCACACTAATGCCTCTACTTCCTTAGAAGGCTTAGGAAGTTTGGCATGAGCCAAACAACCATCACCAACTTCTACAGATGTGCCATAGAAAGCATTGTATTGGGGAAAATCACAGCATAGTTTGGGAACAGTTCCATCCAAGACCACAAGAAATTACAGAGAGCTCTGAAATTACAGAGAAACCGGACCACACAAATCAACTTCCCTTCCATTTACTCAATCTATACTTAACACTGCCTCAGCTAGGTCACCAGCATAATCAAGGACCAGTCTCACCTTGCTCACTCCCTCTTCTCTCTCTTGTCATTAGGCAAAAGGTACAGGCTTTTGATAACGCATACCTCCAGATTTAGGGATATTTTCTTCCCAGCTGTTATCGGGCAAATGAACCATCCTATCACCAACTAGAGAGCTGTCCTGACCTCCCAACTACCTCATTGGAGATCTTTGAACTATCTTTAATCAGACTTTACCTTGCACCAAATGTTGCGTCCTTTATCCTTTATCTGTGCATTGTGAACGGCTTGATTACAATCATGTAAAGTCTTTTTTTTTACTGGATTTTTACTGGATTGCACACAAACAAAAACTTTTCACTGAATCTCAATGCATGTGACTAAACAAAACTAGTGACCCCTCCTCAGACTAATTGTGGTGGTGGGGGCGGGTGGAGAAAGCTGTGAGAAGAGCAACGAGAAAGCTGCAAGAGAAGGAACTGGTCAAAGCTTGGCAAGTAATACAGGTATGGTCGGGGGGGGGGGGGGGGGGGGGGGGAGGCACAGGGAAGAGAGGTGAAAAAGAAAGAGCGGCAGGGTTTGTATTTACCTAAAATGTTCATACTCTTGGGTTATAAGCTAGCCAAGCGGGATACGAGATGCTATTCCTCTGGTTTGCATGTGGCCTCACCCTCGCAATGGAGGACATGGCCCTGCCCCAGTATATGCTGTTCCTTGTTTCTAACCTTGACTTTCGTAAGATCGTCTCAACCGTCAACTAAATGTAAAAGACTCCGAGATAATTTAAAAAAAAACAAGTATATAACCTCAATGGTGTGAGCAACTACAGCATAAGCATGATATTGTTAACAGCAATCACAATGCCAAACGAACCCCTAAAAATATGTCCAGGCCTAAATCTCTCAGTGGCCCTCATATAAAGACTGAGATTCATACTGTCAGTTAACAAGAGATGGTGCTGCACAAAGTCTCTTGAATTCTCCCATAAATTGCTTTCCTGGCTGAATGTCAAGGTATATATTTCTTCTGAAAATGAACAGTGATGCATTATTCTCTAAACGTAACTCACTTTAATGACTAAATGTGGGAGACAGGAACCAAGGGGTGTGTTCTCACAAAACAATCTACCTTTTATCAAATGTACTGCAAGTCAGAAATTCAACCCCAAACCTAAATTGAGGGATAAAACATATCCTGTTTTTTAAAGTAATAAAATGAATTACAAACAGGAAGATTAATACAGTGAGTAAGTAATAAACCAATCCACAGATACAGGGGGCCAGAATGGCTCCTAATAAATGTATGTTATTGAAAGGCCTCTTAAATGGGCTGCTCCTCGCTGCCAAATTCTCTCACAAAAGGCTATCAAACACATGTGCAAATGAACAACCTTTGTGCAGTTTGTGAGCAGAAAGACCATTTCATTGTCACTAGTGGAGGAACTCAACTAAATTAAAGAGCAGAGTTGGGAAGGTGAGGTTTAAGAGAATCCTGGTGGGGGTATTACTATGGTGAATTACGTGGGGAGAGGAGAAGACAAGAGGAATGTAGCTCTCGCAGAAAGAGTCGGATGTCAAGGCTATTGAAAGTCAAAGGTAGATAAAAACAAAGAAAATCTGAAGAGGTTTTATATGACCATATAAAGCAAGTAAGACATGGGCCCAGTCGAGACTGAAAAGGTAGCCTATGTGTAGAAAGTTTGCGCCCTAATGAATACTCAGCAGCCACCTTTACAAAAGAGGACAATAATGATGTAGTCAGGTTAAATGCTCAAAATTCATTGGGTGGCTTTCTTTTTTCACCTACACAGACGCAATGGGATGAATGGCTTCTTTTTGCATCATACATTTTCTCTAAATCTATGATTTACTCAGTGGTTGAGATCTGTGCGTGTACCATTTTTGTTGCCTACGTGGCAACAAATAATGCATCTGTCTGGCACCGTGTTATAGGAAAGATATTGTCAAGTTTGAAAGGGTTCAGAGAAGATTTACGAGGATGTAGCCAGGACTAGAGGGTCTGTGCTATAGGGAGAGGTTGAGTAGGCTGGCTCTCTATTCCTTGGAGCGCAGGAGGATGAGGGGTGATCTTATCGAGGTGTATAAAATCATGAGAGGAATTGATCGGGTAGATGCATAGAATCTCTTACCCAAAGTAGGGGAATTGAGGACCAGGGTTCAGGTGAAGGGAAAATATTTAATAGGAATCTTAGGGGTATCTTTTTCACACAAAGGGCAGTGGGTGTATGGAACAAGCTGCCAGAGGAGGTAGTTGAGGCTGGGACTATCCCAATGTTTAAGAAAGAGTTAGACAGGTACTTGGATCGGACAGGTTTGGAGGGATATGGACCAAGCGCAGGCAGGTGGGACTAGTGCAGCTGGGATATGTTGGCCAGTGTGGGCAAGTTGGGCCGAAGGGCCCGTTTCTAGACTGTATCACTCTGACTCTCTATGATTCTCTGGCTGGATTTAGCGCCTGTTTGAGAGGGAGTAACCCACAATTCATTAACGCAAGTATATTTCATTTTTGCGATTTTTGTTTTGGTGATTTACATGTATAGCATTAAGCCAAAATAAAGCTTGCATTTAGTAGACTGCAAATTGGTGCAATTAAGTCAGATTCAAAGTCCGAGGTTTCCCTATGAGAATTTTTTTGGTCCTAGCATATATTTGGTGTCGATTGTAATTTTTTTTGCAGTGAGATTTTCAAAGTCTAGAAATCTATCAAAATCTGTCTGCACAATGTCCCAAAAATTGTAGAACAAATCTTGTTAATGCAGTATTAAGACATTTCTGAGTAATTGAGCATTTGGTGGACAGAATGAGTTTACATAGGTAGTGAATATCATGGAGCGATTTAATAAAGAATGACAATTTAAAATTAAGGTTTAGCTTAACTTTGTTTAGTCAGGAACTAGCAGAAGGGTGATGGGTGAAATAAAGACAGGAGAATGGGGCAACACGAGTTTTAATTACGTAGATAGCACTATGTTAGCACTAGATAGCACTAGAATGAAGAAATCCTGCCAAGAGTGCATTGGAACAGTCAATCCAGGAAGGCATGCGAATCTCAAATCCCTTTGCAAGGACTTATTCTCCTTAAATCACACATGTAAATATACTGACCTGTTGTGCTGTCATTTGCAGCTCGAGCACGCACACTACCGTGATAGACTGATGACGTACGCACAGAGTTATGACGTGGGCCTTCATTTATCAGTTCACCTTCTACAGACTCTGTGGAGAGGAAAATGGGTCAATAGTGATCGAAGATCTGAGGATCACTATGGCTGTACGTTAATCATTTTCAACAACTTTCAAAACAAAGTCTATTATACAAAGGATTATCCTACAAAGGATAAATAAATCACCAGGCTCACTGGGTGTGAATGAAAGATCATCAGTATTGATGCGAATGAGAAATCACTAGATTTAGATAGTGTGATTGACAAATCAAAAAGCATGGTAACTTTGTGAGATTTCATAAGTACACAACATGCGAGTGAGAAATTACGAGGTACATTACATGTATGAATGAATAATTGCCGGCCACTACCCATGGGAGAGTGAGAAATCTCCAGGCATGGCAAGTTTACAGTGAAATGTCAACAGTACACCCCATGTGAGTAAGCATCGCCAAGCATGGGCAGTGTGTAATGGCAAGTCACTGGACACATCCTACATGAGTGAAAAATCACCAGGAGCAGCCAAAATGTGCATGTGAAATCAGTGATTGGGAGACTAATTACCAACGTGACTGATTACTACACCCATACTGATGTGGGTGGTCCAGTTGACATTCTGGTCAATGGTGATCTCCAGGAGATTCAGCAATGGTAATATATTTGAATGTCAAGGGTAGAGATTATACTTTCTCTTGTTGAAGGTGGACATTACCCAACACATCTGTGGATTGAATGTCACTTACCACTTATCAACCAATGCCTAAATGTTGACTTGATCTTGCTCAATTAAGCCAAGAGCTTGTTCAATAGCTGAGGAGTTGTGAATGGTATAATCATCCTCTCTTCTGACTTTATGAAGAAAGTTAGGTAATTAACGATAGATACAAAGTGCTGGAGTAACTCGGCGAGTCAGGCAACATCTCTGGAGAAAAAGGATGGATGATGATTCCGGTTAGAACCCTTCTTCAGGCTCTGAATATTTGGGTCGGAACCCTTCTTCAAGGTAAATAATGAAGCAGCTGCAGATGGTTGGGGCTGGGACACTGCCCTGAGGAACTCCTGCAGAGATTTTCTGGGATTAGTATGATTGACCCCAAAAATATAATCATCTTCTTGCGTGTATGGTATGATTCCAATCTTTTTCGTGTGCCATGAAGCTCGCTTTCAACAGTTTTAGCAGGCTACTTGATACCAGACTCAGTTAAATGCTGTCAACGGCAGTCACTCTCACTTCATTTCTTGAGGCACAGGAGAGCATGAATGTGGATGGAATTAAACAATGCATTTGCAATTCTAAGGCAGAGTTAACTTGAAAGCTCTAAGAAGAACACTGAATTGGGAGGACTAAAGGCCAGGTAAACTCCAGCGGAACTAGCAGAGAGTGAATCCAGAGTAACTGACAGAGTGAAACCAGAGGCACTGACACAGAAAGAATCCAGAGGCACTACACAGAGTCAATCCACAACAATATCAGAGTAAATCCAGAGATAACATCAGAGTGAATCCAGAAGTACTGACACAGAGTCACTATTCATCTGGACTCATGATGACATGTAGTGAACTTCAAGGCACTGAAACTTACAGTTAATCTGGAGACGCTGACTCAGTGAATCTCAGAATACTATGATATAATATTGGCAGTAAGATACTGATCATGGAGTGCACTCCACCTGCCCCAAAAGATGGAGGGTGACCACGGAGAGGTTGCTGAGATGGCAGGTGAGTGAAGAAGGAAGATCGAGTGAGATTGAGCGGGGCAGTAAAAAGAGGAGGTAGTTTGAGGGACAAGTGGATAAAGGGTCAGGTGATGAGGAAGACGGGGCATGAGCATATGTATGTATATCTGAATGAATGTGTGTGTGAGAATTAAAGGATTGAGACAGTCAATCAGATGGCACTGCAGTATATAGAAGATCTGTGCATCTGTTACTCGAAACCTCCCCTTTACAAAATCTTGCAAAGTGCTGCGAGAATTATATGAGTGCATGAACAAATGTATAAAATGTCAGAGATTTTTGTTAGAGCTCCAATGTGAAGTGATCTTTTTGACAGTTTCTTGAACAAGGGCAGCCTACAACACAAAAGGCTCCTGTCTTCCTCTACTCTCCTGATGAACTTGCTCAATCACGTCTTACTCAGATTCCACAGGTCACTCTCCTCTGGCAGCTATGCACAATAGGAAAATTGTCCTTTTCCAATCAGGACGCCTCACCTGCTGCTGCCTTGTATCCCAGGAATCTGGCAATCTTCTGGTGACAATGTTCCTGCTCCTCATATGTCAGTAGCTGATAGATAAACTGCCAGATCACTTGCTTGGCCGGTGTGTCTAGCACAGGATAGATGTCAACAATCAGAGTATCAATGTTCCTGTGGAAGCAGAAGTGGAGATTCAGTCTAGAGCCTGTGCTGCCCAGGTACAACTCAGCTGTCCAGGTTACAGGATATGCCCTATTTTACTGAAACAAGTCTGGCCCACAATAAGCCCTGCCCATAATGCATCAAGGTCATGCACGTGTCACGTATTTTTGACATCTTGACAATATAGCTGTATAAACTCCACAATAATGACCCAATAAGATCCGCACGGCCCAAAATGTGGGAGTACATCTCTACTTGTGTGCCACACCAGAGCAGATAATCTCTGCACATGACCCACTGTCACCTGAGCTACCAGCATTTTCGATAATTAATTTCTTTGCTCTGTTCCTGCAAGTGCTGACTTTAGGAATTAATGGCCAGGCATTCAGCCTCACCCAGACTAAGCCCTTTTGCAAATGACTGCACAGACCTGGATGGCTCCTACCTATGCTGGAAGAAGCACTCAAGAGCCTTGCAGACACCGTAGCGTTCTTGCTGTGTCAGGAGGTGCTCCAGTTGCTGGACGAAGGTTCTTCCTTGGAATTTTATACTGGATGGCAGGATTTCAGTCACCCACTGCAGAGAAGTCAATGACGAAGCATATGATGGATTCTCCACAGGATCTGGCTCTAAGAAATGCATCAAGAGGAAGAGAGGGAACAGAGTATGTACATAAGCAGTCACATAACATAGACAGAAATAAAAGCACATAAACATGTGCACATATTCAGTCAGGACTGTTGGCACAGATAAGCACTGATAATGTAGCAGTAGAGCTGCTGCCTTACAGCGCCAAAGACCCAGGTTCGATCCTGACCACAGGTGCTGTCTGTACGGAGTTTGTACGTTCTCCCTGTGACCTGTGTAGATTTTCTCTGAATGCTCCGGTTTCCTGCCACACTCCAAATACGTACAGGTTTGCAGGTTAATTGGCTTCAGTAAAATTGTAAATTGTCCTTAGTATGTGAAGGACAGTGTTAGTGTGTGGGGATTGCTGGTCGGCACGGACTCGGTAGGCCGAAGGGCCTGTTTCCACCATGTAACTCTAAACTAAACTATATCAACTGCTGACAGCCTTCACCTTCTTCCAAGATGGAAGATGATGGGTTCAACTCTCATTGTTTTATTTCAAGTAAGAGGAATGGGGTTAACCCATGTGACCTGACATTTACTGTATGACTTACACAGTACGGAGACAGTATATGAATTTAACACGCAGTTACTATGAGGGCTTACTCTGCATAAACTAACGATAATTACAAGTGATTAATTGTCAAGTTTGCATTTTTGGCTGTAAGCTCTGTGGAAAGTTATCAAAGGCTACCTGAACTGTGACAAACCCAAGAGATAAATCTAACTCTCTCTTGAAAACATCTAGTGAATTGGCCTCCACTGCGTTCTATGGCAGCGAATTCCACAGATTCCCAATCTCTGGGTTAAAAACCTTTTCCTCATCTCAGTCCTAAATGGCCTATCCCTTATTCTTAAACTGTGCCCCCTGGTTCTGGATTCCCCCAACATCGGGAACACTCTGAAGAAGGGTTTCAGCCAGAAACTTTGCCTATTTCCTTCGCTCCATAGATGCTGCTGCACCCGCTGAGTTTCTCCAGCACTTTTGTCTACCATCGGGAAAATCTTTCCTGCAGCTTAAATCATTTACCACAGATTGTCTACTGACGGCCATAGATCAAATAATGCAAGGATCGTCAACCTAGGAATGTCAGATAGGAGGAAAAAGTCGCTGGATACATGACCGATTACTGAATTTCCGAGCTGCTGTGTCCTTGACACATGATAAAGCAAACAGACTTTGGCTAGGACATGGCTGATGTATATGTCTCTGTTCTAGAGTTGAAAGGTGGTGTACTACTTTCTTTTTTGAACAATCAGTAACTGTTTACTTGAACAATGAACTTTAGCATATTAGCATACATTTATACCTGGTGCAAACTTTACCCTACTGAATTCAAAGGAACATGCTTTCATATATTTCCTTATGACATAGAAGGAGGTGATATATCGCATGTATGCTGATTAACCCCTTTCAGATTCTCCCAACACCAATTTACAATCACCAATTAACCGAGCATCAATGGGATGTGGGGGAATCCCATACAAACACATGGAGAACATGCAAACTCTACGAGGACAGCATGGATAGTCAGAGTCAAACCTGGGTTGCTGAAGCTGTGAGTTGGCTGCAATACCTGCAGCAGAACTGTGCCACTCAGTAAATCCTCAAGGTAAACTTGTGGTTAGCCATGCTGATTAACTCTGACAGATAGTAAAGTACAATTAGTAATCTTTACATTTCCAGATTACTGGTAACTGCTTCTGAATAAACCATAAATTTGAACTCTTGAAATGCCAGGAATGAGTGGAAGTTTTAGTTTAATCATGGAGAATGCCTTGCATTTTAGTTTCCTTTCCAGATCATAACTGACATTTTCAGATCCAGTTTTTTTTTTTAAAAGGGCATTTCATACTACAATAATGTCAAAAATGTTATTAGCAGCAACAGTTAAACATGAATAAATAGAATATTACAATGCTGAATACTCATGTAATGGACATCGAATGCAGCACTGGGAGATAATAATTTGCTGAGAATGGCAGGTCTATACCTAAGCAGCCAAATATTACAGTTTGTGCCATGTGTGTCGTACAGCATATTTGGACAAAAAAAAAGATACAGCCCATACAAGCAGTGTATGATGAGTACATTTTCACATTATATGGACCAGAAATCTAGGAAAGGTCTCTTCTAAAGCATGTGCCATACAGGTTGCTCCATCTGATATTTTTCTTAATTAAACAGGCAGATAGGAATATCATTAAGAGTTGATGGGGTGCAGCTGTGGAAGAGAGCATTCTCGTCGTCATTTGCCAATCTGAACAAAACATATTTGTGCGGTTAATCTGCCAAAGATCACAGAATCTATTGATGCACGCAGCTGTGCTTCTGACAGCAGTTCCACTTACCTAGAGGGAAATTCAAAGGCCCGTCTTCCACCACCAGAGTGGGCATGGCTCCGCTTCCCTGTAACATGGCTACCACCTTCTCATGGGAACAGTTTCTAAAACATACATAAACACATATGCATACAATCACATCGTTGCTCAGAGTCGGCAGGATTTCATTTCACACTCACAGCTGAAACGAAGCGTATAATCCACTGAACACATGAGAAACTGGATGACGTTATATTCTTGAGTGTCTGACTAGACCGTTCCAGGATGATAACAGACAGTAGAGTGACATAGAGTCATAGATAGTACTTTCATATTTGACAAGTATCTGGACAAGTACTTGAATCACCAAGGCATAGTAGGTTACAGACCAAGTGCTGATTACAGGGATTAATTAGACTTCATGTTCGATATAGACGTGGAGGGTCAAAGGGCCTGTTTCTGTGTTGTATGATAATTTAACTCTCATGGCTCTATGACAATGATCCAATATAACAAAAGCTGAACAATGGGCTTCTTTACCTTGCTACACCATCCTATTTTGGGAAAATGCAAGATCCCACTGTATTTCTCTTTCAATCACATAGAAACATAGAAACATAGAAAAATAGGTGCAGGAGTAGGCCATTCGGCCCTTCGAGTCAGCACCGCCATTCAATATGATCATGGCTGAACATCTAAAATCAGTACCCCGTTTCTGCTTTTTCCCTCAAATCCCTGGATTCCTTTAGCCCCAAGAGCTAAATCTAACTTTCTCTTGAAAACATCCAGTGAATTGGCCTCCACTGCCTTCTGTGGCAGAGAATTCCACAGATTCACAACTTACTGGTTGAAAAAGATTTTCCTCATCTCAGTCCTAAATGGTCTACCCCTTATTCTTAATCTGTGGCCCCAGGTTCTGAACTCCCCCAACATCGGGAACATTTTTCCTGCATCTAGCCTGTCTAATCCTTTAAGAATTATATATGTTTCTAAAAGATCCCTCATCCTTCTAAATTCCAGTGAATACAAGCCCAGTCGACCCATTCTTTCATCATACGTCAGTCCCGCCATCCCGGGAATTAACCTGGTGAACCTACACTGCACTCAATAGCAATAATGTGCTTCGTCAAATCAGGAGACTAAAATTGCACACAATACTCCAGGTGCGGTCTCACCAACTGCAGTAGGACCTCCTTGCACCTGAACTCAAATCCTCTCGCAATGAAGGCCAACATTCCATTAGTTTTCTTCACTGCCAGCTGTACCTGCATGCTTACTTTCAGTGACTTATGTACAAGCACACCCAGGTCTCGTTGCACCTCGCCTTTTCCTAATCTGACACCATTCAGATAATAATCTGCCTTCCTGTTCTTGCCACCAAAGTGGATAACCTCACATTTATCCACATTATACTGCATCTGCCATGCATCTGCCCACTGACCCAACCTATCCATGTCACCCTGCAGCCTCATAGCATCCTCCTCGCAGCTCACACTGCCACCCAGTGTTGAGTCATCCACAAACTTGGAGATGTCACATTTAATTCCGTCATCTATGCAGGGAGACGGTCAGAGTTGGTAGAAAAATCGCACTTTTGCAGTTGTAGAGATACTTTTAAAATGGAACAGAAAAGACCTTTGCATCCCACAAAAATAGCACTTTAAATGGGTTAGACAGGATGATGTCGATGAAGCTTTAGTATACTGTATATCAAGCCTGTTTTGCTTCTTTTAAGGCGGTGTTTAGTGGGACAATATGGTGACATCCTTATTTCTGAAGCATTTGTGAAGGGTAATCAGCCTTTAAGGGTACATCTCCCAATAGTGACTATATACAATTAAGACTGCCATTCTGTAAAGGGAGACTGCAGGGGAGTCTGCAGGGAAAGGAGTGCTTCCAACTTTTCAGGGAAGGACTCAGGTCCAGGTGTATAATATATGTCCACTGGGGTGAAAGGATCATTGAAGGCCACAAAGGCCATTATAAAAACAGCCTAACAAAGGAACAGATAGAGTTCATGTCCAAGAGTGAGAATCCCTGCACCGTGAGTAGAACTGATGCAAGTATTGTCATGATCTTAAGAAATACCTAGGTAAGGTGCTCTCCACTAAAGATACTGCACTATTACAAACACACACACATCCATGCACACAGTCACACAAACATACAATAGACAGTAGACAATAAGCAATAGGTGCAGGAGTAGGCCATTCGGCCCCTCGAGCCAGCACCGCCATTCAATGTGATCATGGCTGATTATCCACAATCAGTACCCCCTTCCTGCCTTCTCCCCATATCCCTCGACTCCGCTATTTTAAAAGCTCTGTCTCGCTCTCTCTTGAAAGCATCCAGAGAACCAGCTTCCTCCGCCCTTTGAGGCAGAGAATTCCAGACTCACAACTCTCTGTGTGAAAAAGTTTTTCCTCATCTCCGTTCTAAATGGCTTACCCCTTATTCTGGCCCCTGGTTCAGGACTTCCCCATCATTAGGAGCATGTTTCCCGCCTGTAGTTTGTCCAAACCCTTAATAATCTTATATGTTTCAATAAGAACACCTCTCATCCTTCTAAATTCCAGAGTGTACAAGCCCAGCTGCTCCATTCTATCTACATATGACATACGTACACATATTCCCATAAATTGACACAAATTGTTACTTCATCCGCAAACCCCTACTCTCTAAAAGAACTCCCTGGCCTCACTCCACCATTTCTAATATGCTTTACTCACTTCCATGCAAAATTCAAGTTACTAAAAGCACAATATTGAAAAGGTTATGATGTTCTTCACTTCCTCCATTTAGGTGCCGTGGATGGGAAATAAGAGAAAGGCCACCAATAGCAGGAGGATCCTTGTGAGGGTGGTGCCTAGCCATACTTTTCTGCTTGTGGGCTGAAGAGCAGAGAGAGACCAAACTATCTCTACTCGGCTAGATTAACTCATTAACATTGCTCCATCATGAATATTATATCCTCTTTCATTTCATCTACAGTGGACATTCTCATTTCTCTCTGTGCTGCAGATGTTTTGGATGCAATCTAACAGTGCAATTACTTTCTGTTCTTCTTTGCTGGGTGTCAGGAGAGGCCCCTGTTTCCCCCTCCCAGGAACAATGAATTGGTGCTGGAGGAGAAGGAAAGATAAATGGAGGGAGAGGAGAAGCACGATGATTATGATGATGATGATAATGACAGTAATGATAATGACCAAAGTGTATCATTGTGCCTGACTATTGAACCGCCTCTGAGACTGGCATTGCAGAAGGATACAAGTCAGGCCTACCTCACTGGATGTAAGAGGTGACAAGGAACATTGAGGCATCCATCTCCACATTCCCATCCAATGTTGGACTCAAACGGGAGACCATGAGCTCCAGTCTATAGATATGCACACTCTATGGTGAGGACTCAGCAACAATTCCATCACACCGCTCCACTGGTACAGGTGACAGCTTCAGTGGAGGCACACTCAGAGGCTACAGGATGCCGTGCTCCTTCTATGCAGTCCCATGCCGACCCATCTAGAGGTCTGATCTCTACCAAATGGGAGCAATGTGAAGCACTGCGGGAACAGGGATATACCTTCCTGTGAGCAGCTCTGTGTACTCGCCAAGCGCAGAGATACCACTTGTGATAAGATATCTGCTCTCAAGGATCATTAGAGTAATATCAATGAGAGCTCTTGCTTTACTGAAGCAAAGGGTTGTTGCTGTAAAGATCTCTTGCTGCAAGACATTATGTATTCAGTGTAGCTCAGAGATATGGCATGCAGGAACTCAACTCTCTTCTGCAGAAGTAGAAACATGCCCACAACTCTGTTACCATTCCTTACTCCCCCAAATCATGCAATGCTTTATAATGAGTAAAGTTCTGCTTTAGGAGGGGAAAAAAGGAGAGCTCCTTGCGGCTTATTAAGATCACCTGTGCACGCTACAAGTTGAAGGAAGCATCTTTCAGGTGACACTGTAGTGCCAAGACATTAAAACCCATCTACAAAGTTCTCATTTTGAAATGGAATAGGTACTAGTGTGTGTAATGTTATAGAAAAATGCTAGAATTTTCCATCAATGTATAAAAAAAGATGCAATCGACACAGCTAAGTGACATTGCAACCAACAGATCCAATCTAGCACTAAGAGCAAATCGGAGGATGGGGCTCAAGAACACCCGGATCCTTCGATCAAGGTTGGGCCCAACAAGACTGAAGAATTAGCAGCACGCCCAGTCAGAATGCCAAGGAGATTATCTCAATAAATTCATCCTGAGATTCCCACCATCTCAGAAGTCAGTCATCAGCCAATTTGCTCCACTCCCAGTAATACCAAGAAACTGCAAAGAGGATTGGTTACAGCAAAAGCTAAGGGACATGACAATATCCCAGTGTAAGTAGGCTCCTAATTATCTGCACCATTAGCCTAGTTGTTGCAGTGCAGTTTAACACTACCATCTATGTAGGTATGTTGCAAAGCCTACCTGAAGCGTCGCTGAAAATCTGTCGCTGCGGGTGTGCGCGATTTTGGCGCCGTTTAGAGGGGGGCGGGTTTAAAACGCGATTTTCTCTAAGCTGTTCCAATCGAAGATGTTCAGCCTAGTTAATTATTAACAAAAAATCGCTGAAAGACCCCGTCGCAAAAGCTATTATTAGGTTTAAAGGCCTTGAATAATAGTTATAGTAGTTTAAAAATCAATCTGTAAACCCGCGACCGCCAGTAACCGCAGGGTCTCATAAAGCAAACCACAGAAGGTAGGCTGTATATTTTTACATTAAAAAGGGCTTCTAAAGATCCCTTTATACAAAGTTTAATATTGCGAATAGCTCATTTTGGGCCCATTATATCCCGCAGTATTTTTCTCGGCATTTGGGGCACAAATCTACCGCAATGTGAACGTTCTAAACCAGCGCGTTCCACGGGGACCCACTGGAAAGCTGATTTAAATGGACATTTATTTACAGCAATTAAACACTAAATTCCTTCCATTTGGCCTATAAATTAATGTAAATGAGATTTTAAAATCATGTTTTATTGTGAATTATTTGTGAATATTATTTGGACATTTAGGCTATTTAAAAATGTTAATCATTTATTAAGAAATGGATAGATGTTTAGATCTAGTAATTGAAGTCTGAAATTAGCTACAATTAGGTAACTAACTAATTATATGCTTTAATTTCAGGTCATCCAAGTAAGATTATTTTATATTTGTTTCAGAATGCTTCAATCTATGATAACTGAAAATTTCATACAGTTCTCTTAATTTTTAAGAAAGTTATGGGCTTTTGACTGTTCACGATCACAGCATTTTTGTTATGTCTATAGAAAATCAATAGGGAACAAGATGCTCATTTCCCAGTATGAAGATGGCCATAATTTTTTAAATACTTGAGATATGAAAGTGAATTAGGTGTCAAATTAAACTTATTTTTATGCTTTATCTGATGGGATAAATTACAGACTTGATTTTTAAAATCTCAAAATTTTGTAACATTGCTAATCTATGCAACCATGTGTGTCCTGGTCACTAATATCAATATGGCTAAACTTGCTGCACACCAGCTTACCCTCAATCATCAGCAAAGTGATGGGATGTGTTATTAAGAATGCTACTAACAAGCATCACATATTCACAAATAACCTGCTCAGCAATATTCAGTTTGGGTTTCACCAGAATACGTGGAGTGGTGAGTGGTGCAGCTAGTCGGGCTGCTGTCTTACAGCTCCAATGACCTAGGTTAAATGCTGACCTCTCGTGCTGTCTATGTTGCACATCCTTCCTGTAACCTTGGGGTTGCCTTCAACCTCCAAAAAATGTACAACTTTATAAACTAACTTGGCCACTGTAGGTGGGTGTAGAATCTAGGGTAGACTTAATGCAAACTTGGGGAGAATACAAATTGCATTGGTCTAGGATTAGTGTAAATGGGTGCATTGATGGTTGTTGCAGACCTGATGGGCTGAATGGCCCATTTCTATGCTGTCTAACTCAACTGCAAATTTCACCATTAAAACTTAAACCATACAGTTAAATTCCAAAAACAAAGTGAGTGCTCTTGACATCAAGGCAGAATTTGGTAAAGAAGGTGCACGGTATGCCTGCTTTCATTGTTTGGGGCATTGAGTATCAGAGGCAGGAAGTCATGATGCAAGCTCTATAAGATTTTGGTGAGGCTGTATTTGAAGAATTGGAAGGATGTGGATGTGGACGATTTCCTTACAAGATTAACTCTGGCAATCCAAGAGTGTACATATAAAGTCATCGCTCCAAACAAAGTCGAAGAAGCGATGCTTATCCAAACGTTGATCATGGGAGTTCAGGCTGAGACAGCACGGGAGAATTTCATCGTCAAAAGACATGACTTGTCCTGGGAATTCAAGGAGTTTGTAGAGAAAAATGGCAATTAGGCACCTGACAATGGCTCTATATCACATTGTATCCAATGGCCTAGTAGAGAGAGCAGTGTAAAAGGTGAAACAAGGCCTCACTTAGCAAACTCTGGTGACTTGAAAAATAAGCAACTTCCCTTTCCATTAAAGAATTACTTCAAAGGAATTAATGGGCGCATTCCCCGCCGAATTGATGTTCAAGTGCATTCTACACTCCAGATTTGATCTCCTCCAGCCAGCTGTAAAGGAACGCATTGACAACAAATGGGAAGTCATGAAACGAAACTACGATATTCATACCAGGCCGCGAACATTTAGGACTGAAGACAAAGTCTGCATTGGACTCATGCATGAAGAAACCTGGCAACTAGCCGTGGTGCGGCAGTAGAATAGTCAAGTGGCAGACTGGAACTGACAGACAGGAGAGTTGTTAGGCAGCATTTGGATCATGTACGCAGTCAAACTGATGGAAGACCCAATGAAGCTACAGAAATGGCCCCCGTTTGTCGACCCATGAACCAACGGATGCTGCGTCGAGTAACGGAGAACTTCAGTCAACCCTCCGCTCCACCAGCTGAGCACGAAGACACCCATATAAAAACAGCCCCTTTGCGACACCCATATAAAAACAGCCCCTTTGCAACACCCATATAAAAACAGCCCCTCTACGAGGGTTCATCAGCCAGTCGGTCAGCACCAGGCAGGATAGTAGCAAGAAAATGATTTCATTTTTCTATGTTTATCAAACTGTTGATTTTCCTTCTTTACGCTTCCCTTCTACAAGGGGGGGGGGGGGGAGAGATTAACCATACTGAATGGATCAACTTACGCGCATGCACATCTGTACATCTACAGGCCAGAAACGTTGTGAATACACTCGTGCACAGTGAGTCGGTAGCACCGTCCAAGTGGAGGGCGGTGATGTGTGACTCACGTGATGCCTGTTGGGACAGAGACTGTTTTACAAGCAGTCATTTTGTGTAACTTGCTGAGGCACAAAGATAAATAGCAATCATGATGTGAAATTATGACCTGCATTTTTCATTGGTATGGGCAGAAATGGATGCTACTGGTGATTTTAGATTTTAGGGTTTAGGGTCAAAACCACTAACATAGATCCCGACTGCACATGCCAAGTCTTTGCTGTGCTACCCAGGAAACTTCATTCCTCATCTTCATCTTGAACTGGCAGTGTTTGACTGGACAATATAAATGGAACTGCTCTAAGAGTGATGGGATAGTATAGAAAAAGCTTCGTTTTTATATGATGCCAGTTCATGATTAATACAAACATGTTATCAAAAGGATGTTCAATGCATGCAGTAAGTGCTCTGAACCAACCTCATGTCCAACCCGTTGAGAAACAAGATTCGATCCCCTGCCTTCATTCCAGATTTCTCAGCTGGACTTCCTGAAAGAGACACTTAGTGAGCAACAGAGGAATATCCAATGTGTTAACCAATGCCATTATTTGAACGTTTACATTGAGGTTTATTTTTACTGTCTACCTGCTCTCTGCCAAACTCTTCCCGAATCTAAACATAGACACTTCCTGAATCTAAGCACAGGCTAAGTATTCTAGCCAGGTGGAAGAATGGACAATATAGCTTCTATACTCTGGTAATCCATCTAATTCCCTAAAATTATTATGCTGTGACACCCTGCTGAACTGCCATCTATGCCCCATCACTGACATGGTTCTAACTCTGGAGCACTACCCCATCTTCCTCCCCCTCCCCCCACTGCCAACCTAAACATGAGGTTGTTTATGCTTGATTTTACCCTCGCTACTGAGCATGGCCACAGCAAATAGGCATCTCAACAACACCCGTTTCATCATTATAAATTCTCCAATTAACATCCTTGCAGCAAAGAATTAGTAACCCAGCAGTGTGAAATCTCCAACTGATTCTTAGTGGAGTTCTGCTTGCAAAATCTGTTGATGACTTTATGCAATGACAGACTAACAGCTTGCTGTTGCAGCTGGTACCAATTTATAACTCACCTGGTAAAACAGACTCAAGCCATACTGGGCCATGTCCACGCAGAGTGAAGCCAAAGCTCTTGTGACCTTTGTATACTCGGATTGTTCTATTGAAAATAAATTTAAAAATACAATTTAATTAAAAGACAAATTAGTTTATCTTGCCCTTAAATACATTCACTGAATTGATTTTTGTGGAGAACCTGTGCCTGTTTTCCCCATCTCTAGTGGGAAGCCAGTATGGATACTTCTCAAATTTGCCATGTGTTCATGTTCTGATTATTGCACAATAAATCCATATGAACAAATAAATATTGTGCACTACACCAAACAAAGTCAAAGATCTTAAAGGGATCTGACTGCTAAGTCTCAATGTCATTGTAGATCCTTCTGTTTCGGTGGATTCTTAGCTGAGCTCCCAGATTCTTAGACTGTGGCCTGTTCTTCTGAATGTAATACATGCCTTATCAAGGGTGACAGGAAGCCATTCAAGATCAAATTGGGAATGTTATTGAATGAAGTGGCAGGGGCAGTCACTGACAAAAGCAAATATGGCTCAATTGTTTGGTCAAGTTTAGTGTGGTAAACCTTAAATTCCATTTGATAAACCCAGTATGATATTACTCTTGTAGGCATTGTTCACATATCTCTCAGTTTACACATACATTTACATTTCACCATGGTCAACCTTTAGATAACATGCTGAGATCACTTTTCCTTTTATTTTGCAAGATAAGTTGGCCAAGTATTGTGTTAGAGACAGAAATAGGAGTTGTCCTCCATCTCTCCAGTGGGTTTGTGTGCCTTGAGGCCTCAATTGGTGACAACATTTATTTCAATTGTTTTCCTTTTTCCCCCGAAACAGAGTATGCTTCGCCTATGTCTCCGTACACATTACCTGGGTGCTCCAATTACTGTTGTCTCTTCTCATCATTTGGTTATCTTTAATCTTTACCATTTCAAATTCTTAAGAAAATCAACCAGGCCAGTGTGGCCTTCCCATATGGAAGAAGGCTCTGAAGCGGATGGGAAGAAATTGGGTCATTGCACTTGATACCAAGTACCACCTCTGATCTTGGCACAACATAGTTTGTGTCATGTGGTCATAGGAAGCTGTAGGCAAGAGGCAAGGGCGCTAACTTTTCAGAGTACAAGGTCACATACTAATTCTGAAAAATAGTGGGGGATGGGAAGAAATAGGTGGGAGTCCAGGTGTGGCCCAGGCGAGGGAAAGGGGGGGGGGGGTGCAGTTAGAGGGATGTGTGGGAGAGAAAAGGGGGGGGCGGGACACCACTTCCCTTCTCTCTTCCCCCCCCCCCCTTCCCTTCCCTTAGCCCCACCTGGACTCCCACCAACTTCTCCCCTCCAGTTAAGGGTCTTGTCAATAATTGTATACTTTCTCCTTACATTCGACCTTCCAAGTTCAGCACCTCACACTTGATTAGATTGAACTCCATCTCCCATTTCTCCGCCTATATCTGTAATGTATCGCATTGTATCCTTTGTTCCTCACCCCTGATAACACCACCAATTTTGATGTTGTCTGCAGTAAGAGATGTTAAGGAGCATGAAGGTTTCTTACTCCAATCTCTCAGAAAATATTCAGCAGAGCAACAATGCCAGTCAAGAAAGGATAGACATTACATCAGTGGGAGGTAAGTTATTGAAGGGGTTTCTGAGAGACAGATCCTCGTACATTTGGAAGGGCAAGGAATGATTAGAAATTGGCAGCATGGCTTTGCACATGGGAAATCATATCTCATGAATGTAATTGTTTTTTTGAATAGGTAACGACTGATCAGTGAGAAGAAGATTGACAATAATCATCCCCCAATAAACCAAAATAAGGGCCAAACCAAGCAAAACTAGTGATACCATGAAAATGCAGGCAGCAAAAGGGCCAAATAAGCACAGCCAGAGTGAGCGGTAATATAAACACAGATAGAGCACGTCCAAACCTAAACACAACCAGAGCAAGGAACAGCACAAAGACAGCCAGAGAATGGCCAATCCCAAAAAGGGCTAGTGCAAGGACCAACACAAACTCAACCATAGTGATCAAATGCAGCCTGAGAAAACACTGCCATACAAAAGCCACCTCAAATATAATCAAGTAAGAGGAAAATCATAAGCACTGGAGGAACACAGAAAAGCCAAACACAGATACATAACACCAACCAAAACACAGCCTGAGGGATGTCAGGCTCAAACACAAACCATGTATTACCAAACCAAAGGAAAGCAGAGCAACAACCAATACAAACACAGCCAGACCATAGCCACACAGGCAAACACGCCTCACAGAGTCAAATTAAGTGGAGCCAGAGTGATGTCCAATCCAAACATAGTCTGATTCTGGGATATCCCAAATATAGCTGGTGTGACCTTCAAACAAAACACTGCTAAAAACGCCATGCCAAATGTACAACCACTGTCATAACAAGGAAAAGCCAACACTGTCAGACTTAGCGCAAACCTAGCATATTCAAGCTCAAACAGAACCAGATTTAACACAGAGAGTTTAATCAGCAAATTCAAAGGATAATTTTCATCCCAAATACCAACCAAGTTGAGTGCAAATTCAAACACAGCCAACCCGAATGCCAATAAAAACATAGTCAAAGTAATGGCCAACCAGAGTAAGCACCAATCGATCATAGCCAGAATGAGTTTCGACTCGTATACAATGATAGCAGAGCAAAACAAAACGCCACCAGAACAAAGCTCAATGTAAATACAGTCACAGAGAGTACAACCCAAGCACAGCTGAAGCAAGAGCCAGCCGACACAATGTAAGTGTTTGAAAGCCCAAACACGCAGATCAATAAAACCCAGACGACCAGGAAAACCAATGAAAAAACAGTTTACTATCAAGTAAGGAACAACAACATCCAAAGCAAGGACAAATGTGAACACAACTAAAATATTATATGAAACTATGATGTGTAATTCATTACAAAACCAAGGAGCTATACACTTTCCAATTATGTGACTAGTAGATGGGTTTGATTTAATTCAAGATCGACATTGGAGGTGAAATATCAGCGTGAACCGCAAGAACAAATGTGGAAGCAGAAAATGTCAATATGCTAAAGACCAAATAAACACCATACAATGGCATACCAACACTTCAACAACATGACATGTTGACAGGGCAAGAATGTTCAACATGTTGATAGGGAAAGAATCCACACAGCACACTTGAACCAATGCAATCACATCATAAGCACTCCAACAGAACTGTTGCACAAGGATATACAGTAACTTAGCACAGTATTGAATTTATGGCCCAAAAATGATTCAAAAGAGCACCAGTATTATTGTTATTAGTTTTTCACTGGTCCAGAGCTCTGTGCACTCTACACAGGTGCAAAGCACTGGTGCAGACCACCGTATACATATGATTTTGAACCTGTTCATTTACCTGCGAGCGGGTGCTGCCCTCACACTGCCTCCTAAAATGGAGCCTTGTTTTCTGATACTCTGGCCCGGTTCCTCTGGGTTTCGTGGCGATGAGCTGGCACGAGTAGACACAAGCAGACGCTCCTGATGATCTTCACTTCTGCTTCTGCGCAAACGGTTGGTGCTGTCGGCTCTGCTCTTGCTACTACTGACCTTGCTGATGAGGCTTTGTGATACAACATCGTCGAACCGCTGACGGTGCTTCTTTGGGATGAAAATCCTGGCAAACATGACAAAGACCAGAAATGGGAAAGCATCAAACTACAAATCTGCAGTATACGGCACAACTGATTGCCTCTGAAGAGGGATAAACAGATTGACAGGAAAGATGGAATTAATCACCACCACCAGTTGACACTGCTTCATCGGCTATTATTTACCATACCCACATGAATGCTGATTTCTGAAATCGTGGCAGTGCCAGTTAACACTCTTTCAGATGACAAAGCTGTTCATCTACCTTTTTTTTTTTTAACCAATTGCATAGTTTCCCATTCCAATGCTAAAAGCATCTGCCTTGCAAGCATTTTGATATTGAGCTGAGCACCTTGACAAATACATCGGCTATATTTAGAAGCTTTGCGGTTTCAAACCACAATATTCAAGAATGAAATGACTGACAGTTGAATGTCCAATATAAAGATCATGACGAGACTCTGTGCTTAAGAATCTAACTTTCATCCGTGTAAAACTCTATGAAATGTAGCTGCTATGTTATACACTTACATGATACAGAAACAAGTTCTTCAACCCACCATGTCCATGCCAGCCATCAAGAACACATCTATACTAACACTATTTACCAGCATTTGGTTCGTAGTTTTCTATATCTTTGCAATTCCAGTACTTCTTAAATGTTATGAGAGTCTATGTTTTTAATCTACGCAGGGTAATAAACAGTGCAGTGATGGCCTGGCCTACCAGAATACAAATTCTCAATTTCAAGATAATATGCATATGGAAAAACTAGGGCTAATTCACTGATGTGACCCTAATGATTGAGCCCAAGTACAAAAGGAGGCAGTGGATTCAACAGGTCATTTTGGCTGCATGTGCCTCTCGTTTGTTTAGATGCTCTTTAAGAACAATTATTTCAATCTATTGAAGTGTGCAAAAAATTCTCTATGGTTTTGTTCAGTTCTCTGAGAACATGGGATACAGTGGGAACTGAGGACGTTCTACATAGTTTTCTACAGAGTGGCATAATTTAAAGGATGCCTGGTCTGTAATAATAACATGCCTGTTGCAAATACAAGTTGAAAGACAAAGGAGCTAGTTATCGACTTCAGGAAGTGTGGTGGAGTACATCAGCAACAATGGAGCTTAAGTGGAAATGGTAAAGAACTTCAAGTTCCTTGGCGTAAATATTACCAACGATCTGTCGTTGACCAACTACATTGAAGCCACCGCTAAAAAGACACACTTCTGCTTCCTCAGGAAAATGAGGAAATTGAACATGTCTGCAATTACTCTTAAATGCTTTTGCAGATGCACCATAGAAAGCAACCTGTAAGGTTGCATCACAACTTGATTTGTGACAGTCCTGCCCAAGACTGCAAGAAATTGCAGAGAGTTATGGATGTAGCCCAATCCATCACACAGACCAGACTCCCCACAATCATAATCATAATTATAATCATACTTTATTTGCCTAGTATGTTTTGCAACATATGAAGAATTTATTTTGCCATACAGTCATACCAGTAAAAAGCAAGAACGCACAAAATACATTTTAGCATAAACATCCACCACAGTGACTCCTCCACATTCCTCACTGTGATGGAAGGCGAAAAAAAGTTCAATCCCCCCCTTCTTTGTCCTCCAGCGGTCGGGTGCCTCTAACTTTCCGTTGACATGACGATCTTACTCCCGTGGGGCTCAAAGTCAGTCCCGAGCAAGGCCTCCAGCTCCACGATGCCGGGCTGCAGAGTAACCAAAGATACGATCCGGAAAACAATCGCATCTCCGGCAAGGTAAGAGATTGAAAAAAAGTTTCCCCCAACATAATCAACCAACATAATCTAAGACTTTTCCCAACCCAGCCATTCCTTCTTCTCTCCACAGACAGGAGATTCAGATGCTTGAAAGCATGTACCACCAGACTCAGGAACAGTTTCTTCTCCTCTGTTATTGGGCTTCTGAATGGTGCTTCCATAATCTAGGGTATAATCTGATTCTCCTCATTGCGGCATTACACTTTTTAGGCCCCCATTGCCTCATCTTTACTATGGACATCCAGGTCCTTTACACCTCCATCAACGTCCATCCACTTCTAGGAACGTCTCAAAGCCCTCTGGTTTTTTCTTGAACAGAGACCCTATCAATTTCCCTCTGGTAACGATCTCCTCCACCTGGCAGAACCTTTCCTCGTCCATGTAGCCATGGACACTTGCATGGATCCCACCTATGCCTGCCTTTTTGTCAGTTACATTGAACAATCCTTGCTTGAATTGTACATTGGCCCCAGCCCCCAACTCTTTCTCCGATACATTAACAACAGTATTTGGGCTGCCTCCTGCACCCGTGCAGAACTTTTCGATTTCATTAACCACCACTAACTACCACCCTGCCCTCAAATTCACCTGGACTATCTCTGACATCTCTCTCCCCTTTCGTGATCTCTCAGTCTCTGGATAAGGCAAAGGTAATCTCTTCCCCATATCTGCAACATTGTTAACATTTCAGATCAAAGGTTCATCGTCAGAACAGGCAAAGAGTAAACGTGTCTCTATTAAGATACAGAGAGGGTGGAAGAGGGATGGAAAAGATAACTAAATATCTCTAATAGGGTACGGCCAGAGTTGATGTAGTGATGAGCTGTTGAAGAAGCTGTCTGATTAATAGTTTAATGATGGAAGTTAGAGGAAGAGAACTTGAGCACAGAGACATTAAAAATGAAATTGAGAACAAAGGAACATAAAGGCTGTGAAATTCAGAGCAGTGGGAAGTGCCCGACAAATCAGGCAATACCAGTGGGAAGAAAGTAAAAGAGACAATATTGTAGATGGATGATCTACAGAAGAACCGGCTGGTTCTGATACAAGCATAGAAAATGAGTTACCTGAAGATGAAGAATTCAATATCAAAATAGAAAGGCTACAAAATACCCGAATGGAAGGGGAAGTTATTTTCCTCATGTTCATTGGCATTATTGGTGCAGTTTATCCCTCTTCATTAGCACACCTTGACCTGCTGGACATTACTAAGAGCTCTGCATTTTGCAGTTTATTCATTCCTCTTTTAGTGTTTTCTCTCTCTAACTGTCATTACTTCATTGCTGTAATGTTTCTTTGTTCATGTTCTCTCTTCAACTCTTATTAATCTATCAACCAGATGATTTCATCCATAGCTCATCTCCACAATAATCCTGGTCTCACCCTGTCAGAGATATCCCTTTGTCCTATCTTTCCCTCTCTGCAACGTCAGGCTAATTTTCTCTCCCAGTTCTGAAAAAGGGTCTCCAATATAAAACCTGCTAATGTTCCCAGCATTTTTCTAGTGGCCCCCATCTCCCTGCCTTGCACATAGAATTCCAATTGCACAGTGCACACAAATGCTGCACTGCCCTTGTTATTATCCAGTCACTATACCATTGCTAGCTGTGGAACCTAATCACAAATGAGTTCCCAAGTTTCCTACATTTTCTGCATTGGTGTAAAGGTCATTCGGCCCATCGAGTCTACTCTGTCATTCAATTATGGCTGATTTACGTTCCCATCTTAACTCCTGACTGAGTATGAGTTGCTTATTATACAAATCAAAGAAAGAGAATAAACAGATGGTTCTCAATATGGGAGACTGTGACTGGTGAGGTACTAGTGAGTAAATCTAATGAATAAGCATCCACAGCCCTCCAGTTGACTGAATTCTCCATCCTAAAGAGATTGCTACTGTATATCACCTGTGCTGCCCTGGGGTGAACTTTATCTGGAGCATACTCAACTCACTTTTAAAGAGCCTATCACTTATTCTCAAATTGTACCATTGGTCCTCAGATCCTTAATTAAGGGAGACATCCAACCTGCAGAGTTTTGTGCAGCAGCACACCCTTGATCAGGAAACTCATCATTATATTCCGCAATCTCTCACTCTCTCAAAGTTTAACAATGTATTTACAGGGTGCACCAAATGGATGATCTTGTATTTTTTCACATTAATTCAGCTTTCTCATATCACCTTTAAGTCTTCATAATGCCAGCTTGCAAACGTGCTGTTTGTTCTCCTCAGCCAAATTTTATGTGTGATTTTATATGTGAGGCTAAGAATATCAACCCCCCCCCCCCTCCCCCCATGGGCTCCTTTTTTGGCCTCCGATGTTCTCTGTTGGCTCTGATCTCCAACTCCCAATCCCTGCCATGCTCTAGATTCCATAGTACACCTGATTCCATTATCCGTGCTCTGTTTGTGCTGTGGACACATTCTCGCTCACCCCATCTGCACACTGGCACATATTTCTGGCCTGCTCCAACCCTTGTCTCCTAGCCATGCTTAGGACTGATAGATGCCCCCACTGGTTCACAGTCTTGTGTTGAAGGACATTGGACTATATTGTACCAAAGATGGTGGATGATTGCAAAGCTCAAGCTGCACTCGGAATAAAGATGGCAGTTAACTGAAGTATATCACCTGTGCTGCCTTGGGGGGGAACTTTATCTGTAGCATACGTACTGAATTGTGATCTCTACCTGTACTCTACTGTTTGGCATGTCTGGTAGTCTGCAGACACAGTATCATTTGGTCCTCCAGATGAGTACTTGTTTTCCGATAATTACTCATTCACTAGGCTTGTGTCGCTCAGTCTTACACCAAGGAAGGCAAAATCTTACAAAGCAAAATGAGAAGCTTATATTCTTAATAACTATAATGGGAATCATTAGTTCAATATACTGAAACAAGACAATCCATGCCAAGGCATCAAAATAAATGCTTTGTTACCCACCAAGCATGGACATTTGCCTATATCATAGAAACATAAAAAATAGGTGTAGGAGTAGGCCATTCGGCCATTCGAGCCTGCACCGCCATTCAATATGATCATGGCTGATATATCAAATTCTAATGGCGTGGGGGGTGGAGGGGTTGTCAGGTCTTTCTTTGTGACCTGCTTTGAAGAGATTACCAACTTAAAATCACAGATAATCAGAGATCACAAAAATCTTCTGTACAAACTGAATCATTCTTTCAAACATCTCTTAACAAGTCTTGCTGTTAATCTTGTGTAATAATATTGAAATCCCCTGCTTATTAACATTATAACATGCCCTTAATTAGCAGTAGATCACTTCCGAAACTTCAATCAACCTGAATGAATAGAAGATATTAATGATACCTCTAGATTTAACCCAAATTAAGATACCTGTGGCCTCACACTGTGATAATTATCTGTATAATAAATGTGTCATTTAATTAATGTGTCATGGGTGGGGGATTTGACCGAGTAATTGCTTATGCAGCTTCAGTAAAAACCAATTATAAAAACAGATGTGGAAAGTTCATGAGAAAATTCACCGATTCCTTTTCATTGTAACACGTTAAAAAAAAAAGTAAGGACTATTGGCAATATATTAAGAAATTATTTTTATTTTTTATTTAGCGGGTAAGAATGCTCACCGTGTGATTCGTCGTTAAGAATTATGTAATATGCTGCATTGTAGCAACCTGGTCCACTCACGCTTCCACCTAGCTATACGGGGTGCACTGGGTCTCCAAGAGCAGGAGTCCGGCACAGTGTGGGTGGGACAGGGCCTTAGCTGGACCGACGGCAGTGTTAGTCAATAAAGCTCACCCCCTGGTACACCAGCTATAAAAGTTGTAACTGATGTTAAAAAAAACATTGTGAATATCTCTGAGATTCAGAAACATATAAAATATTCAACGGAAGTCTATCATTTTTTTAAATAAATTAAAAAAACTAATGGGCAACTAAATCACAAAATGCAGATAATTACAAATATTAAAGCAAAATAACTTCAAAATAAACTAACAACATCCCCAACGCCCTTTTTTCCTGTTCTTCCTCACAGAAATCAATGTGGTCTTGAATCCTGTGTGATCTGGCATGGCACGGGATCCAACAGAAGGATGCCCATATGACGCTGCGGAATCTGAACAACCCGTCAGCAAGTTCCGACCACAAGTCCGGCATTTACTTCGGTTTCAGCAGCTGGATGCCCACGGTTCCCATCGGAACCATTTATCAAAAGTCAGCGCGCTCTGCTCATTCTCTAAAATGTATGTACCTGCAAAGCGGTACGGTTCAATATGCGGCTAAAACAGTTGCCGTGTTGCAAAGCAGGGAACGAACTTCTCGTTATTCAGACTCTCTATGTTCAGCACGGTCATGGTCTTGTGGGGCTATGTGGAGTGCTTTTAGCAGGAAAAGGCTCATTCGCTGTAACTGCAGATGACTCCTGGTCGTCCAGCAAGACAGGGGTTAAACTGTACATTGCATGAGGTGCTACTGCTGCTAGTCCATCTGACATAGGGAGGATGATAAAACTATTATTACATTATTTTGTCAGAACAGTACTCGTGATAGGTTTAGACAAGGTGGACTATTGGGTGAGTATTCCAGTGTTGCGTTGTTTATCCAAAGCATATGGGCTAACCTGCACTAGAGAAGAGTACCTTAAAACCAAAGCCCGGTGATATCAAGGAAAACACCGTTCTCCTCATTCACTGGGATCAATATTAGTTGAAGGTTTCTGAACATCGCCCTGCAACGCCGCCTGCTCCAAACAAATAGCAACCCTTCCTCTTGCCTCAATCTCCCTTTCTTTCCGAAAGCGGCAGCAAAGCAAGTTGGGGTTTTTTTTTTTAAATTTACTTCCTCAGCTTCACTCCGAGGCACAAAAAGGAATTAATCAGAAATCACCTCCTTCTCCTCTTCACGTTTTACGAGCGGGACTCCGCAGCTCAATCCCTGAGTAGTTTACAGAATCCAGCCGAACTCGTGCTACTGCAAGAACTTAAGATTCATACCGAAAGTGCCGTGACAAATTTCTGTCTTTCCCCATTTCTCAAATGTCTTCAGTACGCAGCACACACCTTGTACAGCAGTCGGGCAAACATTTCATCCCAAAGAATAAGGCGCACACCCCGAGATGATGAAGAAGCTTCACGATGCAGTCGGCTGCTCACGGCACGTTTCACCGATGTAAAGCGCAGCACCACTGATCCCTCCTACTCCAGTCTTTCCTTCAGCACCAGAGCCGTAAACAGCTCCTGCAACACACTTGTTTCTTGATTCTCTCTCTCTCTCCCTCTCTGGCAGACCCAGTTTTCACAGGAACAGTAAGTAGCACGCTGGCTCACAAAGTGTTAGAGAACTCGCTGTGTTGGATGGTGGCGCAATTGATCTTGTGAATGCTGACAGCATTATCTGGAAGAGGGAGCTGTGAAAATCAGAAGGTCCCTCCTGAATAGCATACTCCTTTTTTAAAGAGAAACTATGTAAACCGACCTTTCGGCCCACCGACTCCATACCGAACTTTGTTCACCCGTTCACACTAGGTCTACGTTATCCTACTTTCTCATCCACTCCCTGCACACTAGGGACAATTTTACAGAGGCTAATCAACCTACCAAACCGCACGTCTTTGGGATGTGGTAGGAAACCGGAGCACCGGGGTCAAAATCAAAATCACAGGCCACAGGGAGAACGTGCAAACTCCAACAGGCAGTACCCGAGATCAGAATCGAACCAGGTTCTCTCGTGCTGTAAAAAGGTTCGCTGTCCCAGTAAAAATACATTTTTTTCTGACTGAAGCCTGAGAAGATTGTTTTGTTGTTGAAGATATTGTCAGTATGTTCATGGATGAGGCTGCACTGATTATATATTAAATTAATCTGAGGATATTTCAACTATGCAGAACCCATAAACATGCAGCCTCGAATTCTATCAATAGTGTGGAGCTATCAGCTAAAGGATATTGGAAGCGGAACCATCTGATAGCACAAGGGTCTGACCAAGCAGCTGTAGGTATCTTCTGGTGGTAGTGTGGATGTAGTGCTCAGCTCAACTGTTAGCAAAATGTTGCCTCCTGATGAAAGTACAAAATCACCAGCAGCTTTGAGCTTGACAAAGTGAAGATCAATTAATTGTTAAAGTCACTATGTTCAGACCAGTGCTTGCCTGCAAGATTATTCAATGGCAAATGATGTGAAAGAAGAAAAATTGAACACACACTCAAGGCTGCTCATTATGCATGGAGGTTTTTTTGAAGCTCCTTTCAGAGTTGGGATCATCAGTCACAAGCAGGCTGTGCAACCAACTTGATATTTTTCAAATGTGGGGCTGGGAAAGCACACAAAGAGTTTAAGGAAAGACAAAAAGACTGAGATCCAACACTGGCTGAGCATAATATTTCTTTTTTCTCACGTTGGAGAGAACTAATGAGGCAATGAGAGGTGACCAGAAAAAGAAGAGACATTAACAAACAGGAAGAAAAACAAGCAGCAAGGCATGAAAAAATGGACTGGCACAAATAACATGCCAAAACAAAAGAGGCCAAAAGGCCAATACAATGACAGAGGTGCAATAAGAAACAGTTAGTGATGACCTCAGGTAGCTAACAGAATAGACACAGACACACACAAGTAATTGAGAGACATGCATTGAAAAAGATAGAGGTGCATATGAGGCAAAATGATACTGAAAGAGAAACTAAAATTTAAAAAAACACTCAGGTCAGCAGCATCTGCTGAGAGAAAAAGAGAGTTAATGTTTCAGGTCGATAATCTTTTTTCTGACATATATGTATATTGACCTGATATACCGATATAATAAGGATAAAAGGATGGCCTGGAAAGAATAAGTCTCCTTAATAATCAGCAAGGTGGCCTTTTTGTGTAGAATCACGAGATGAAGGAGATATTAACTGAATATTTCTCATCTGTTTTTACTGAGGAGACGATCGTGTAAGCTAAGGAAGTAAGGCATAGGAGTTATGATGTCTTAAATTATATACCGATTACCAAAGAGGAGATACTGGTGGTTTTAAAGCACATTAAGGTGGATAAATCCCCAGGGTCTGACGAAGCACAGCCACAGACCTTGTGGGAAGCTAAGGAGGATATTGCAAAACCCCCCCAGCAGAGATATTTGCATCCCCATTAGTCTCAGGTGAAATTCTGGAAGACTGGAGGGTGGCAAATATTGTACCGTTATTTAAAAAGCACAGCAAGGGTAGGGCAAGGCAGTAAGGATCTACAGGCTGGCGACGGTAACCTCAGTGGTGGAAAAGTTGTTGGAGGGGATTCTTAGGGACAGGGTCTACCAATGTTTGGATAGGCACAGGCTGATAAGACATAGCATTTTTGAAGCAAATTGATGAGTGTAAGGCAGTAGACCTTGTCTATGTGGATTTTAACAAAATCTTTTACAATGTCCCGCATGGTAAGCTAGTCTAGAAGATTGAGTCCAAGGGGAGCTAGCCAATTGGATTCAAAATTGGCTTAGAGAAAGGAGTCAAAGGGTAATTGTGGATGATTGTTTTTCTCATTGTAGGCCTGCGACCAGTGGAATACTGCAGGGGCTGGTGTTGCGTCCACTGTTGTTTGTTATTTACCTTAACAATTTAGATGATAATATTTGTAACATTGTTAGTAAATTTGTAAATGACACCAAAATAGGTAGTATAGTAGACTATGAGGAAGGTTACCTTGTTTTTTTACGAGGATGTTGCCAGGACATAGATCATGAAATATAGAGAGGTACGGCAGGCTAGGACTTTATTCCTTGAAGCGCAGGAGGATGAGGGGTGATCTAATAGAGGTGTATAAGATCATGAGGGGAATAAATAGTGTAGATGCACAGAGTCTTTTACTCAGAGCAGGGGAATCATGAACCAGAGGTGAGAGGGAAAATTTAATAGGAATCTAAGTGGCGTGCTGTCAGTCATACAGAAGCAAGCTATCACTGAATGTGTGCGACTTAACAGGAGTTTACCTGAACAAATTAGTTCCATCTCAGTTAAAGTAAGGGTATCTTCAGGGCCCTTCATTCCCATCCTACCCAGGAGGAATCCCACACCATTCAGTACTTCCATCCCTGATCCCATTAGTCCACTTCCCACCAATCTGCCAGCTTGAACCAACCAATCCACCGCAACTATTGATCTCCCACTTCTGATCACATTCCCAATCACGCTGCACCCCCAACCACCAATCAGATGCCTACAACTGAAAACCAAATCAATTCCCATAATAGACACAAAATGCTGGAGCAACTCAACGGGTCAATTCCCATAATCCCTTGTAGCTAAGCTGACCCAAACATGTCTGCCCATCAATCAGCCCCAAACTCCTTCTAATCCCCAACACACACCGACCACTCAGGTTATCTGTCCCCCCACCCAGTCCCGACCCCAAACCCACCTCCAACCCAGATAAGTTCCCTTTGCATGCTCTGCAGTGGCAAAATGCACAAAGGAAGAATTATGTGCAAGGTCTTTTCAGTAGCGCACAACACCTTGTATGCTGCTATATTTCCCAGTGGCAGGTGCTTAAACAGTATGTTTTTTGATCAATTAATATTATTTCACTAACACAGCATTAAAGATGCTGTCCAATTTCAGGACCACAGTGTGTTAGCTTCAAAATAAGGAGACCAGTGCATAGTTTCAGAAAGCTGAGAGTTAGCACATTAATTTGTGATGGTGAAGGAATAGAAAATCTCACAATGCAGTCTGAATTTATGACACCCTATTTACCAAATGTTCCTGCTTTTTTCTTTCCTTCGTACAGTCTTTCTACTTTATTCTGTTGGTCAGCCATCAGAATGTGAGGTGGGTGGTTGACGCAGACTCTATCAGGGCGAGTGCAGAGTAGGATAAGAAAGGGGACAGTTGGGTTGATTGGGTATGGGTATTTAAAACACTGGTTTTGTCTCCCTCACCATCAGATGCGGCAGATGTCCTGGGAGGAGACAGTAAACTGAAAGGAATGAGTGGGTATTCAGATACCATTGAATTATTTGAATCCTTGTTGGGGTGCGGCTCTGTTGTGAATCTCTCGTACCTGGAGCAAATTATTTCTTCCATTGTACCCACCTGATGTCATCAATGAGCTGCTGGTGTTCCTCAGTGCTCAAAATCATGGGAAGTGCATAGGCCAAATAGTCAACCTTACGATCAGCTGCATACTGCTTCAAGAGGGTGAACAGCTTCTCTTTTACCTCAGGTTGCTCCCCAAGTGCAGTGTCAATCTGCATTGAAATCAAAAACATTGGTTTAACATGGTGTTAGAATTCAGGGCAATGGGGGAGCAGTGAGAAACACAAAAGAGGAAACTATAAGAGGGTCAAAAAGGAATATCGCTCCCACATTCTAAAATATCACTTGCGCCAGTCTGTTGTCTTCCTGGTCACAAGTAAAAAGGATGCCAGGTCAGCAAAAGGAAATGATTAGGAATACTTCTGCCACTACTCTGTCACCAAAAAAACTTGCTGGAATTATTCATTTACTTCCCGAGATGAACAAATTACATCAGATGCTGCTTGCAAGTTGACAGAACTGGGTTTTTTCAACTTGTTTTCAAAATTTACAAGGGTTTGTGCTGCATTTTACGTTAATCATTCTCTTCTTCCCAGGAACCATATCTAGTATGTACGGGAAAGGAAAACTTCAATTTATACATTCTCTCAGAATATTCAAAGCAGCCGTGTGGTTACTTTTGAAGTGTGATTATTGCTGCTATGGAAGTAATGCGACAGCCCATGTTGTGGAGGAAGTTATAGAAACAGTGGATAATAACCAAATAATTTGCTTTAGAAATGCTGTTTGAGAGAATAAATTAACCAGAAGTTTAGAAGGATGAGGGGGGTACTTATAGAAACATATAAAATTATAAAAGCACTGGACAAGCTAGATGCAGGAAAAATGTTCCCAATGTTGGGCGAGTCCAGAACCAGGGGCCACAGTCTTAGAATAAAGGGGAGGCCATTTAAGACTGAGGTGAGAAAAAACTTTTTCACCCAGAGAGTTGTGAATTTGTGGAATTCCCTGCCACAGAGGGCAGTGGAGGCCAAATCACTGGATGGATTTAAGAGAGAGTTAGATAGAGCTCCATGGGCTAGTGGAATCAAGGGATATGGGGAGAAGGCAGGCACAGGTTATTGACTGGGGACGATCAGCCATGATGACAATGAATGGCGGTGCTGGCTCAAAGGGCCAAATGGCCTCCTCCTGCACCTATTTTCTATGTTTCTATGCAACTAGTAGGATCTTCATTCTACACATTATCTTAGGGGCACCTCGTCAATGGCATAAAATTAACATAATAAGCAGATATGCAGTGGCATTCCCAACCAACTCCTGCCCTACTTGCTGGTAGAATGTCTAGATGGTATCACTGTAGATTTGGAGAGGAATTACAGTGCCATGTAACTTGGGGATGACTTGGATATATCAGAGTTTATTAGAATAGCATAGTTTGTTACACATGGATGTACACTGTATTACAGTTTATTACAGATAAATTACAACCCTTTATATAACAAACTGTAAAACGATAGTTGTTGTGGGGTCTATCTGAGAGTTTACTGAGAAAGGCTGATCTAGATGAAAGTTGCGCAGAAAGACAAAATAATCTTTACAATGATTACTTATTCTTTTCCAATATGTTATCGTATCTGGCATCAATTCACAAGGATGCCTGGTACCCAGTAGATATAACGTCATTAGGCCAACTGACTAGCTAATTACTTCAAAGTTATCTCATAGAAAGGAAGCTAGAAAGGGGAAAGAAATCATTGGCCTAGAAATTCTAGTGCATCCTAATGCATGATCATAACAGCATACGCCAATGATAATTTCATGAGCCTCTAGCTGCAACCTACAGTGGAACTATTTTTAGCAAACATTTTAAATACCTCACACAATATAGATTGGAGCAAAAAATAAACATCATAAATACCTCCAAAAATAAAGTTTGTTTTATAAGATCAGAGTGCATCTTAACTCACACATACCTCATATAACAAAGCATAATATTTTTAGAATATTTTGAGGTGAGAATGACTCATAAATACATTGTTCATGTTCAATTCATCGGTTTTTCCTTGTTTACAGCAGAGACATTTGAAAATCAGTTTTGGAAGAGACCTGATTAGTTGAGAGCATTTTAAGCATTTTTGTGCTAAGCTTCACAAGCAGGGAAATCCAAAAGTCTTTGCCATTTCACAATGCATTGGCAGCAAATAGCGACATTGTGTACGTTGCCTACTGTATATCAAAGAATATGTCAGCTCTTGGGGGGGAGATAGCATGTGACTGTTTTGAGACTGTGAATAAGGTCAGAGTATACCTCCGTTTTGCCTGTGGTTTTGTGCCTCAGAAATAGTACATTCAAATCCTTCTAACCATCAATAGTAACTAATTCCTCATTGTTTAAAAGTACTGTTTCTTTATTTTTATATCCAATTTTTTTCAATGCTTTCTCATATCTTCCTTATTGACCTCATCCACCTCACTTGTTCAGCCTGTCCATGAACCTTTGTAGATTTTGCATACTCCTCACAGTTCACTTTCCCTCTTTGCACATCAGAAAACGCACATATGTTATAATGTCTTTTCATCTAACCAGGCTGAGGGCACAGTACTGATCACAATGACACCCCACTGGTTTCACTATTTTTATTATTTGAGTTTTATCCTCCAACCATTCATCTACAGGTCCTTGCTAATATTTTACCTTCAATCATAAAAGGACTTATTTAACATAGCAACCCTTCAATTGGCAACCTGGCCAATTTACATTAGCTACTCAGCGTAGGACATAATGTGCTGGAGTAACTCTACAGTGTAAAAATACTAACTCAGCAGGTCAGGCAGTAGTTCTGGAGGACCTGAATAGGCAACATTTCAGTTTGGGTCCCTTCTTCAGACTAATGGTACTGTGGAATAGAAATCTGGAAAAGAGGTGGGGGTGGTACAAAGCCTAGCAAGTGAATGATGGAAGCATGTGAGGAGTTTTGATTGGAAAAATGAGAAAAAAGAAATAAAGGAGACAAAAGAGGAGACAAGGAGGCCAAAGGGTGTTGATAAGGTGAGAAGGGGTTTGAAACAGGAGTGAAATGTAAAGCCAGAGGGAAGGATATAGGTGGAAGGGGACATGGCAGGAGGTAATGGGAGTTGGGAATGTGAGAGAATGGGTGTGCTCCAGAGATAGGAAAGAGGGAGGGAGGAATGAAAAATAATGGGGTGGGGTGTGACCTAAAGTGGAGAACTCAATGTTCATATCTTAAGGTTGTAAGCTACGCAAGCAGAATAAGAGGTGCAGTTCCTCCAGTGTGCGTGTGGCCTCACTCTGGCAATAGAGGAAGCCCAGGACCAAAGGTTGGTATGGGAATGGGGGGGAGGCCAAAACAGTTAGCTACCTGGAGATCAGCAGGCCTAGGTATACTGAGCACAAGTGTTCGGCAAAATATTCACCTAGACTACACTTGGTCTCGCCGATGTAAAGGGGGCCTCTTTTCCACCTTTTCATCTCTAGCCTTTGTCCACTCATCTGCCAATCAAAGCCCTCTTCACCTGTATCCAACTATCACCAACTAGGATTTGTTTTGCCACCGCCTCTTTTCCAGCTTTCCCTTCCCCACTACAATCAGTCTGAAGAAGGGTCCTGACTTGAAACATTGCCTATCCATGTCCTCCATAGGACGTGACCTGCTGAGTTACTCCAGCACTTTGTGCTCTATGCAAGATTCCTGCAGTTCTTTATGTCCCACCTCAGCTACCCTGATAGTTACACTTCAAAAAGCACGTTAATCAAAATGTTATTTCATACAACGAGGTTAGGTGCTGAATCATATTATAATTTTCTGAGTGCTCTGTCATCGCATGCTTAACAGAGAAATGCAGCATTTTACCTAACACCCTATTCTAACCACCTCTTTAATAGCAGTTAAAAATTATTATCTTTTTATCTTCTGCAACTCTTCTGGAATTTTTATTTTTTTTAGATTATGATTAATTGAACCACCACACTATAGCCATTTCTCATAAGCCTAGCATACAGCAATCAGATCCAGGAAGTAACTTTCTCTTAATTTTTACAGCACTTTATCTCTTGTGATAATAAGTTCATCTCCACATTAGACTCTTGATTATTTTTGTTACATTCCTGTTTAGATCTATTGTATTTTCTACAGTGAAGAAAGTTACAATATGCCTCAGCCACTTCTTTATTATCACCTGTAAGCTCACCCAATCCTTTTAAAGCATTGCCTGCAGCACTGCATATCTAATTCACCAGGATGCGAATTCCACCCAGCAGTAATGTAACGTGTCCCTATAAAATAACTGCTGACAGGGTGTGGATTCTAAATGTTCCTAACTGTAATCCTCACTTAAAATAAGATTCTTGAGGAAATCTCCAATGCTATCCAATTCAATGGAGACCGGACCCCAAGGAAGAATGTTTCTACTGGTATAAACATTTTAACTGAAAATGTGCAGAATATATTGATAATTTAACAGTAAAGCTTTCTCTGATAAAGTCCATCAATATCATTCACTTTGATTGGATGAATCTCAGATCCTAACTCATATTTTACAAAGAATGGTTTGTTTTTGTGAACAGGGACTTGTTGCCTTTCTGCTTGGTAGGTAATATCCTACCTTTTTTCTGAAATCCAAGGCTTTATATTTTCTTTCCTGGTGCACTGCGTCAGCATTTTGGACATACTCTCGGATACTGCTGCTAACCCGCTTATGTCTCCTTCCAAAGCACAAGACTCCCAGCTTCAATGGTTTTCCATGATTAGCCTTTATCATGGCAGCAGCAGTGGCATAGTGTTTCACTGGGACTCCATTAACCTCCAGAACATAGTCACCAGTTTTGAGCCCAAGCTCAGACGCCGGGGCATCTGGAAGACAATTCTCAATCCGCAAAGGGCTGTCACCACTCAGGTTGAATCCAAATCTTCCATCGGCTGCCGGCAAGAGATCTAGCTGCTCAATACGAGACACCACCCCAATACTAGGAGGAACAGTTTTACAATGTTTAGCTAGATTTACTAAAGCATCACAGTTCATGGCTGACACATCTTGTCCCTCAATCTCCAGAATTTGATCTCCTGGTTGCAGACCAGCAACATGGGCACTGCTGCCCTCTTGAACAGAGATGATGTAACAGGGTCCGTTCCCAATAATCCGAAATCCAAACTCCTCTGGCCATCCTTCATTGTGACTTGGCATTGTGACAACTGGAATGAGAAATAAGGCAACTTTAGACACTGATGGAATCAAGGTCCTTTGAATCAACTTGAAACCCTGGACACAGGCAACTTCATAAGAAACTGCTTGAAAAAAACAAATATTATTCATAGGAAAGTATAGTACCTTCCAAATCCCTTTCAAAAAGCACCAGAGTACCTTGTGGGTAGAGAATAACTTCTAAGTGCCATCAATACCAATGAAAGATGCAGGCAGCCAATTTGTAAGGATCGATAAGTTAAGGCTCAATAATGTTTTAGTATTATCGAATCATGGAGAAACATTGACCTGGTCAAGGGTCGCAACTTGTCTGTTCTACAAAGTGCCATTCAAATGTTTTCATTAATTTAAGGGCACAAATTTAAGGGCACCTTGAGTCTGACAACAGACCCGAGTACTGTGTTGAAGAACTAGATTCCAGCTGCTGTTGTCCCATCCAATTTAGCAGATGATCAATGTAACTGAAGACAATGCTCCTCACAATCAACACCACCAAATATTTGTGTCATCTGCAAGCTTATTAATCATATCTCCTGCATTCATATCCAGATAGTAAATGTGCAGGAGAGTCACCACTGGTCACAAGCTTCCAATTGCAAAAGCTGCACTCCACCATCAACCGCTCTCGAATTGGATCCAACATGATAATTTTCCTTAGATACCTTGAGCCCTAACCTTTTGGACCAGCCTTCCATGTAGGATCTTGTCAAATATCTCACTGAAGCCCATAAGATAGGACTATACCTACCACATTGTACTTATCAATATAGTTTATAATCTCAAGCAGTCCAGCACGATCTCCATCAACAAAACTCTGCTGACTATCTTTTTCTAAGTATGGATAAATCCTGTCTCTCAGAAATGTTTTCAATAAGTTTGCTATGACTGATGGTGGAATTACTGGCCTGTAATTATCTGGCTTATGCTTGATATCCTTCTTGAATACAGATAATCTTTGTCGTTGTACAGTCATCTGGCACCTTACCTGTGTCAAGCAAAGATTTAAAAATCCTTATGGGCTTGTCCCACTTAGGCGATTTTTCAGGCGACTGCCGGCAACTGTCAAGTTGCAGGCAGTTGCCTGAAAAACCAGCAACTGGAACGGAGACTGTCAGAGTGTAACACACACACACACATATTTTCCTTCAGCAGCTCATTATGCAGGCGGGGGACAGGGCAAGCGGAGGTAGTGCTGTCCGAGTGAAATTCACACAGTGCAAAGCCAACGTGATACCGCGATGAACAGGAAGGTTGGCACTGTAATTAAGTCGGCGAAAGCACAGTGTACGGTAAGTCCTTTAAAAGAGGGAGGGGAAAGGGGGGGAGGGGGGAGAAGGGGGGATAAGGAGACAACTTTTTAGAAGCCAAAGATACACGGCTGTGAAGCCCGGCGAACATTTAACATTACCGATCGGTTATCCTTGGTTCTGAAAACTACTGCTTAAGTTTTTTTTTCCCCCAATGAGCCATTGAAATTCACCGGTCAGCACCAGCTACAACCTACGTGAACCTACGAGAACATTCGACCTCCTGGCAACCGACTAGGACCTCGTGGCGACCCACCTACGGCACGAGATGGCGGCTTCATTCTAGTCATTGCAAATTTTTCAACATGTTGAATAATTTGCAGCGAACATGTGGCGGCTGCATAGTCTCCTGCAGTCGCCTAAAAAGTCACTTAAGTGGGACAAACCCATCAGGGTCCCAGTGATCCCCTTTCCTCATAGCAGCCTATGGTCCAGGTCCTGGAGACTAATACACCTTTCTGCCATCTAAAACAGATCACAGTCAACAGCTAGTGGAACTGCTGCCTCACAGCACCTGAGACCAAAGTTCAGTCCTGATCTCAGGTGCTGTCTGTGTGGAGTATGCACAATCACCCTGTGATGCATAAGTTTGCTCTAGATGCGGATATGTGTTTCCTCACATACAGTAAAGGCATGTGGGTGATAGGTTAATTGGCTGCTGTAAGTTGTCCCTTATTTGTAGGTGAGTGGTAAAATATTGTAGAGAATGTGGGAAGAATACAAAATTGGATTAATGGAGGAATAGTGTTGATAGTCAGGATAACTCTGAAGGGTCAGTGCCCATGATGTATGTCTCCATGTCTCTGTATGTCTCGATGTCATTAAGACACTAAAACATGCTCCTTTACATGTTTTTGTATATATCCCCCACCCAGCAACTGCCGCACCACAGCCTCAGAATGCACCTTTGGAATGGAGTTGAGAAGAATTTCTTTAGCCACAGAGTGGTGAATCTGTGGAATTCATTGCCAAAGACGGCTGCAGAGGCCAAAAGATTGGGTATTTTTAAAGCAGAGATTGATAGTCTCTTGATTAGTAAGGGTGTCAAAGGTTACAGGAAGAAAGCATGAGGATGGGGTTGAGAGGGGAAAATAGATCAGTCATTATCGAATGGCCAAGTAGACTCGATGGGCCAAATAGCCTAATTATGCTCCTATCTCGTATGGTCTTATGGTCAAACAGTGGAAACCCTCAGCCTATTGCATCAACATTTGACTATGTGAAAAAGTGAACCTTACAATTCATTGAGTTATTGAGTCATAGTGCCACACAGCGTAGAAACAGGCCCTTCAGCCCAAAAACTCACCCACGCCAACCAATATGCCCATCTACACTAGTCCCACCTGCCAGCGTTTGGCCCAATGCCTAAACTATCCAAATGTTTTTTAAATATCATGGTAGTATCTGCCTGAACTACCTCCTCTGGCAGCTCGTTCCATATACCTACCACCCTTTGTATAAATTCCTATTAAATCTTTTCCCCTCACCTTAAAACCATCTCAACCTACAATGCAACTTAGGCACAAGGGAATATGCAAAACACCATTGGTTGTGTCCAATCCTTGACATGGTACTTCCCTTTGAGAATAGAGGCCATCCTTCCCATAAGGTTTGCACCACGCTTTATTATGTCCAATGGAAATGTGAACTATTGGAAAAGGTCAATTACTATCATCTTTTTGCTTATAGGAGGCCATTTTATATTCCCTTGGGTGTAATCAGTAATAGTGCCTTGCATTTGAATTGCACCTTGAAAATAGTCAAATTGACCTGGGATCGGTAACAGAAGAATAAACAAACACTATGATTTGGATGTGTGAACCTCTAAAAACACTTTGGTGACTGTCATTGTCGCCAAAAAAACAGTGACTGGACCCCCCTACGACAATATCTACGACATTGTCTACGACAAGCTACAACAACTTACCACCGAGTCGATGTCAAGCTACGTCAAGCTACCGACAACTGGCGACCCATTAGGACGTCTACCTATGACCACACCTACGACAACCTATGTCCATGCACGACAAGCTACGACCCTGTCGGCGACAACGTAAGACAATTCGGTCGCCAGTACTTGTCACCGGTTGACGTAGGTTGTTGTAGGTAGTCACCAATGGAATTCACCGGTCAGCACCGGCGACAACCTATGTCACCTGGTGTAAACCTACGTCATCCTGGCGACAACCTACGTCATCCTGGCGACAACCTACGACAGCACTTACGTCAGGAGAAGTCAAGCTACGCTCATTGGTGTCAACCCCACTGTCGCCGACTGTCGCCAAACATTTTTGAACATTTCAAAATCCAGCAGTGACCAGAAAAACGCTACGACTCTTTGGGCAACTGAGGAGACTACTGACGACCATACAGGCGACACCCCGGCGACCATGTGATGAAAGCCTAGTCGCCTGTGGTTGCCTAAAAAATAGCCTAAGTAGGACAGGCCCTTTACTTTATGAAAATTCAAAACAACGTACCCACATGACTGTGAAATAGGTGCACACATGGAATAATCATAACCATAGTTAGTATGTTTAATATATGTAGCAGTTATGGTTTTCAAAAGCCGTGAAGCTTCGTATTTAGTTCTTGCACACCATTATCGAAGTTTCCCAAAGGGAAAAGCTTTAAATAGAATATGTGCAGCAAATCCTGCAAGAAGGTTTATTTGACACTATTTTAAGAAATTCACCTCGTACCTAAAATTCTATATATAAGAAAAACAATTGTATAAGCCTCTTTGCAATTATAGCTGCATGTGTTAAGAGTTCATGATATTATGGAAGAATTAAAATGACAGAAGTCTGCAATACACTTCACACTTAATGAAAGAGAAGAGACAAGAGAGACACAAACCATCTTTTAGAATGATGCTCCAAATTTTATTATGGTAGGTATCAGCATTTATGTGGATGCAAATAGACCAGTCTACCTGCACACTGATTTGAGTTTAAAACGTAATACATTTTCATGCATCTCAATCTTAAAGATAAATATGACTGGAAATGTGAACTTTTGATTAAAATGTTCCACCTAATTATCCATTATGCCTTGAAGGTATTGCATGCATCATTGTTGCTTGGTCCTTGCAATTTCTATGAAATGCATTCAAATCCATTTACAAGTAGATGACAGTAAAATTAAAATAATGAATGAGAAGTATGGTAAACCTAAGTTATAAGCATTCCCAATAACTACATTGCCTTGTTGAGCAGAAAAAATAAACTTATTGCCTTTGTGCATATTAATTTGCATTGGTATTATTATCAAAACAGATCTGAGTTACATCCAACAATTGGTTTCCCTAGCAATGCTTCATGCATTTCACATGACTAAACTTAGATTCAGTTTTAACATTGATTGATCTTGCCTCCCACAATCTCTGAACCCAGCCTGATGAAGCAAAAGAATGACAGACAGAAGCTCAACATGTTGGCAAATAGCAATACCACAGCCTCCCCCCTTGAGGTGCAATGTATTTGAGAATTTCCAGTATTTTCTGAATGAAACACAGTCATATTTTATAGATTATATATCATATTTTCACCCCAAGCCTTATATTAACTGCTGCAGTCACAAAGTTTGCACCAATCAAGGATTTATTGCCACCAGGCATGGTTGCTATGGAAATGTAAATCATCAGATTAAGTCATTTGCAAAACAGTTCACACTGGTGAGACACTTACAGAAATCTTCTTGTGAAGACGGCAAATCACTCGGGCCTTGATTTAAGACATGTCTGGACCTTCGACTTCTGAACAGTCTCTTCATCCGGCTCACAATACTTTCCCTCTTAGCCATGGTTACATATGTTCAAATATGCTCATGTTGGTTAAAAAGTAAAGTAAAGGTGCTATCTTTAAATTCACCCTAATTGCTTTAAAAATGTTTTATAATATCATTTTTCAAAGCAGAGAATCTTCTTATCAGCCTATGATACTGATTCCACTGTCCTCTTCATGCGGTTGATTCTCTTTTGCATCAGACTCACACATTTCTCTTTTACTGAAACTCTGATGCGCAGGAGAATGTCCTGCCTCCTGCAGAATGAGAACACGTTTCCATTTCAATTCATTCCTGATGTAAGGGGAGCAGTTTAGTGCCCAGAAAACACAAAGACACACGTGAAGAGACGGAACAGCAATCATTGCTCTTAATTACAGCTTTAGCAGAAATAGCTGGGGACATTTAAATGATCAAATGGAATTGTAGAATGAATTATTACTGAAAAAAGAACATCATCATGCTGCAGAAATACTGGGATCGGTATAATGTGTCTGTGGTATCCCATAATTTATCCAAACTATCCTAAGTTTGACAGTGGCGCAGCGATAGAGTTGCTAACTTACAGCGCTGGACATCCCGGTTCAACCCTGAAAGGAAGCATCGTGATATAGATCAGTTATAAATATGGGTGGATAAAAGACGGAAGGAGTTTTATGCACGCAAATGTGAAGTGTTGCACTTTGGGTGGTCAAATACCAAAGACCTTTAACAGCATTCATGTACAGAGAGTCTTGGGGTACATAGATACATAGAAAATAGGTGCAGGAGGAGGCCATTCGGCCCTTCGATCCAGCACCGCCATTCATAGTGACCATGGCTGATCGTCCCCTATCAATAACCCGTGCCTGCCGTCTCCCCATATCCCTTGACTCCACTAGCCCCTAAAGCTCTATCTAACTCTCTCTTAAATCCATCCAGTGATTTGGCCTCCACTGCCCTCTGTGGCAGGGAATTCCATAAATTCACAACTCTTTGGGTGAAAAAGTTTTTTCTCACCTCAGTCTTAAATTACCTCCCCTTTATTCTAAGACTGTGGCCCCTGGTTCTGGACTAGCCCAACATCGAGCTTGTCCAGTCCTTTTATAATTTTATATGTTTCTATAAGAACCCCCTCATCCTTCTAAACTCCAGTGAATACATAGAAACATAGAAATTAGGTGCAGGAGTAGGCCATTCGGCCCTTCGAGCCTGCACCGCCATTCAATATGATCATGGCTGATCATCCAACTCAGTATCCCGTACCTGCCTTCTCTCCATACCCTCTGATCCCCTTAGCCACAAGGGCCACATCTAACTCCCTCTTAAATATAGCCAATGAACTGGCCTCGACTACCCTCTGTGGCAGAGAGTTCCAGAGATTCACCACTCTCTGTGTGAAAAATGTTCTTCTCATCTCGGTTTTAAAGGATTTCCCCCTTATCCTTAAGCTGTGACCCCTTGTCCTGGACTTCCCCAACATTGGGAGCAATCTTCCTGCATCTAGCCTGTCCAACTCCTTAAGAATTTAATAAGTTTCTATAAGATCCCCTCTCAATCTCCTAAATTCTAGAGAGTATAAACCAAGTCTATCCAGTCTTTCTTCATAAGACAGTCCTGACATCCCAGGAATCAGTCTGATGAACCTTCTCTGCACTCCCTCTATGGCAATAATGTCCTTCCTCAGATTTGGAGACCAAAACTGTACGCAATACTCCAGATGTGGTCTCACCAAGATCCTGTACAACTGCAGTAAAACCTCCCTGCTCCTATACTCAAATCCTTTTGCTATGAAAGCTAACATACCATTCGCTTTCTTCACTGCCTGCTGCACCTGCATGCCTACTTTCAATGACTGGTGTACCATGACACCCAGGTCTCGCTGCATCTCCCCTTTTCCTAGTCGGCCACCATTTAGATAATAGTCTGCTTTCCTGTTTTTGCCACCAAAATGGATAACCTCACATTTATCCACATTATACTGCATCTGCCAAACATTTGCCCACTCACCCAGCCTATCCAAGTCACCTTGCAGTCTCCTAGCATCCTCCTCACAGCTAACACTGCCCCCCAGCTTAGTGTCATCCGCAAACTTGGAGATATTGCCTTCAATTCCCTCATCCAGATCATTAATATATATTGTAAATAGCTGGGGTCCCAGCACTGAGCCTTGCAGTACCCCACTAGTCACTGCCTGCCATTGTGAAAAGGACCCGTTTACTCCTACTCTTTGCTTCCTGTTTGCCAGCCAGTTCTCTATGCACATCAATACTGAACCCCCAATGCCGTGTGCTTTAAGTTTGTATACTAATCTCTTATGTGGGACCTTGTCGAAAGCCTTCTGGAAGTCCAGATACACCACATCCACTGGTTCTCCCCTATCCACGCTACTAGTTACATCCTCGAAAAATTCTATAAGATTCGTCAGACATGATTTACCTTTTGTAAACCCATGCTGACTTTGTCCAATGATTTCACCACTTTCCAAATGTGCTGCTATCCCATCTTTAATAACTAACTCTAGCAGTTTCCCCACTACCGATGTTAGACTAACTGGTCTGTAATTCCCCGTTTTCTCTCTCCCTCCCTTCTTAAAAAGTGGGGTTACGTTTGCTACCCGCCAATCCTCAGGAACTACTCCAGAATCTAAAGAGTTTTGAAAGATTATTACTAATGCATCCACTATTTCTGGAGCTACTTCCTTAAGTACTCTGGGATGCAGCCTATCTGGCCCTGGGGATTTATCGGCCTTTAATCCATTCAATTTACCCAACACCACTTCCCGGCTAACCTGGATTTCACTCAATTCCTCCAACTCCTTTGACCCGCGGTCCCCTGCTATTTCCGGCAGATTATTTATGTCTTCCTTAGTGAAGACGGAACCAAAGTAGTTATTCAATTGGTCCGCCATATCCTTGTTCCCCATGATCAACTCACCTGTTTCTGACTGCAAGGGACCTACATTTGTTTTAACTAATCTCTTTCTTTTCACATACCTATAAAAACTTTTGCAGTCAGTTTTTATGTTCCCTGCCAGTTTTCTTTCATAATCTATTTTTCCTTTCCTAATTAAGCCCTTTGTCCTCCTCTGCTGGTCTCTGAATTTCTCCCAGTCCTCCGGTATGCTGCTTTTTCTGGCTAATTTGTACGCATCATCCTTCGCTTTGATACTATCCCTGATTTCCCTTGTTATCCACGGATGTACTACCTTCCCTGATTTATTCTTTTGCCAAACTGGGATGAACAATTTTTGTAGTTCATCCATGCAGTCTTTAAATGTCTTCCATTGCATATCCACCGTCAACCCTTTTAGAATTAATTGCCAGTCAATCTTGGCCAATTCACGTCTCATACCCTCAAAGTTACCTTTCTTTAAGTTCAGAACCATTGTTTCTGAATTAACAATGTCACTCTCCATCCTAATGAAGAACTCAACCATATTATGGTCACTCTTGCCCAAGGGGGCACGTACAACAAGACTGCTAACTGACCCTTCCTCATTACTCAATACCCAGTCTAAAATAGCCTGCTCTCTCGTTGGTTCCTCTACATGTTGATTTAGATAACTATCCCGCATACATTCCAAGAAATCCTCTTCCTCAGCACCCCTGCCAATTTGATTCACCAAATCTATATGTAGATAGAAGTCACCCATTATAACGGTTTTGCCTTTGTCGCACGCATTTCTAATTTCCTGTTTGATACCATCTCCAACTTCAATACTACTGTTAGGTGGCCTGTACACAACACCCACCAGCGTTTTCTGCCCCTTAGTGTTTCGCACCTCTACCCATACCGATTCCACATCCTCCAAACTAATGTCCTTCCTTTCCATTGCGCTAATCTCCTCTCTAACCAGCAACGCTACCCCACCTTTTCCTTTCTGTCTATCCCTCCTGAATATTGAATATCCCTGGATGTTCAGCTCCCAGCCTTGGTCACCCTGGAGCCATGTCTCCGTGATCCCAACTATATCATAGTCATTAATAGCTATCTGCACATTCAACTCATCCACCTTATTACGAATGCTCCTTGCATTGAGACACAAAGCCTTCAGGCTTGTTTTTACAACACTCTTACCCCTTATACAATTATGTTGAAAAGTGGCCCTTTTTGATTTTTGCCCTGGTTTTGTCTGCCTGCCACTTTTACTTTTCACCTTGCTACCTATTGCTTCTACCCTCATTTTACACCCCTCTGTCTCTACGCTCACACATTTAAGAACCCCTTTCCCTTTAACTCCATCCTCCACTATCCCATTCGACACACCACCCCCCTTATTCAGTTTAAAACCACCCGTGTAGCAGTGGCAAACATGCCTGCCAGAATGCTGGTCCCACACCTGTTAAGATGCAATCCGTCCCTTTTGTACAGTTCCCCCTTACCCCAAAACAGATCCCAGTGATCTAAGAATCTAAATCCCTGCCACGTGCACCAGTTCCTCAGCCACACGTTCAGGTCCCGTATCTCCCTGTTCCTGCTCTCGCCAGCACGAGGAACTGGAAGCAAACCGGAGATAACAACCCTGGAGGTCCTGCTTTTCAGCATTTTTCCGAGCTCTCTAAAGTCACGCTGCAGAATATTCATCCCCTTCTTTCCGACATCGTTTGTGCCGACATGCACTACCACTTCCGGATGTTCACCTTCGCCCTTGAGGATTTTCTGCACTCTGTCCGTGACATCCTGGATCCTGGCACCAGGAAGGCAGCACACCATCCTCGCATCCCGTCTGTTGCCGCAGAAACCCCTGTCCGTACCTCTCACAATGGAGTCTCCCACCACAATGGCATTGCCTGCCTTAGGCCTTTTTGGTTTTGGCTCAACAGCCCTATTCGCATCACAAGCCAGTCCGCCGCCCAGTGTAAACACCTCTTCTGTCCCGACAGCTTCTAAGTGGGTGAACCTGTTCACAAGAGGTACAACACCCGGGGAAGTTGGCATTCCATGCTTCCCTCCCGTTCTCACTGTCTCCCACCTTCTCCTAGCCTAGTCTTTTCAATCTTTCCTCATATGACAGTCCCACCATCCCATGAATCAATCTCGTGAACCTACGCTGCACTGCCTCAATCACAAGGATGTCCTTCCTCAAATTAGGAGACCAAAACTGTACACAATACTCCAAATGTGGTCTCACCAGAGCCCTATACAACTGCAGAAGAACCTCTTTACTCCTATACTGAAATCCTCTTGTTATGAAGGCCAACATTCCATTAGCTTTCTTCACTGCCTGCTGTACCTGTAAGCCAACTTTCAGTGACCGGTGTACAAGGACGCCCAGGTCTCGCTGCACCTCCCCCTTACCTAACCCCATTGAGATAATAATCTGCCACCTTGTTTTTTCCGCCAAAGTGGATAACCTCACATTTATCTATATTATACTGCATCTGCCACGCATCTGCCCACTCACTCAACCTGTCCAGGTCACCCTGCAACCTCCTAACATCCTCTTCACAGTTCACACTGCCACCCAGCTTTGTGTCATCTGCAAACTTGCTAGTGTTGCTCCTAATTCCCTCTTCCAAATCATTAATATATATGGTAAACAGTTGCGGCCCCAACACCGAGCCTTGCGGCACTCCACTCGCCAACTGCCTGCCATTCTGAAAAGGACCCGTTCACTCCTACTCTTTGCTTCCGGTCTGCCAACCAATTTTCTATCCATGTCAACACCCTACCCCCAATACCATGTGCTCTAATTTTAGTCACCAGTCTCCCGTGCGGGACCTTATCAAAGGTTTTCTGAAAGTCTAGATACACTAACTACATCCACTGGCACCCCTTCATCCATTTTACTTGTCACATCATCAAAAATTTCCAGAAGATTAGTCAAGCATGATTTCCCTTTCATAAATCCATGTTGACTTGGACTAATCCTTTTACTGCTATCCAAATGCCCCATTATTACCTCTTTAATAATTGACTCCAGCATCTTTCCCACCACCGAAGTCAGGCTAACTGGTCTGTAATTCCCCGTTTTCCCTCTCACTCCTTTCTTGAAAAGTGGGATAACTTTAGCTATCCTCCAATCCACAGGAACTGATCTTGAATCTATTGAACATTGGAAAATGATCACCAATGCGTTCACTATTTCTAGAGCCACCTCCCTGAGGACCCTGGGATGCAGACCATCAGGCCCAGGGGATTTATCATCCTTCAGTCCCAAATCCATAGCTCCAAATCCATAGCTCCTTGAAAACGGCAACACGAGTAGATACCATGGCAGATGGAAATTGCTGTCACAAACTGTAGTAAAAATATCCAATTATATCAACAAAGTCTTCAAATTGAAATAATTTATACATTACACGCTGTGCCAATCTGTTTCCATATCAATAACCTAGTTGCTAGGTAACAGAATGCACACCTCTTGGTATTTTTGTGTTGTTATTCTCAATTTTTTATGTTATCCTCATTTATGTTATGCTCCATTTGTATGACAAAACTGCTTGAATGAATTAATTCTCTTTTATGGGTTTGAATCAATTTCTGACATCTCACAATTTCAGAAAGTAGTCACCCACATTATTTCTCTCTTCAGCAACAACAATTAGATGATTATAAACTTGGCCATCAACCACCTACAGATACATAATGGCTATGAGCAAATCATAAACTACTGGGTATTTTGCAGTGCTTGGCTGGATTCATGCAGCTGCATTAGTATTTTTGGTCACAGCAGAATGAGCATCCCTTCCACCTACATAAACATTCCACCTCACGTTCTCTCCTAAATTACATATTCTTCTGATGGAGATATATATCACTGTTTCATGATCCTTTTCCCTTGTTCACAGGACTATAATGACACCTTCATTGGATGGACTGTGTGAATGAATCCGCCCTCATTTAATCATATCAGTCCTTTTGAACATTGGCGTTACCCAAGCTCACAACATTAAAGAGAACTCTTATTTTCTTTCTTTTTTATACACTAAAGCAGACAATTTCACAATTTGTTAATATTCCATCGGTCAGGTTTCAGCCTATTCTCAACTAATCTAAATCCCTATAAAATCCCTTTACATCCTGCTCACTACTCATAATCCCTCTTAATTTTGTATCATTGGCAAATTTGGAAATACAGCATTTGATCCTCTCAGCCAAATCCTTCATGTAGATTGTGAATAACTGAGACCCAAGCACCAATTTAAAGTGGTAAATCTTAATGTCAGAGTTGTACAACATAGGCATGAACTTCATAACTCTCTATGTGTTGGTCATTCAAGTCGCCGTTAACATGCCTTTTAAATGCTTTTACTGTTCTTGCTTCCACCACCACCACCTCTGGCTACTCCAGATAACAACTACTCTTTAAGCGAAAAATGTACCCCTCAAATTCCTTTAAATCTCTTCCCTCTCACCTTAACTCTATGCCCTCGAGTTTTGGACGCCGGTCCCAGGGGAAACAGGTTATCTATTTTATCCATGCCACAGATGTTGCCTGACTTGCTGAGTTATTCCAGCAATTTGTTTTTGTTCAAGATTCTAACATCCAGTTTCTTGTATCTCCAGAAGCATATCTTGTCCACTCTACTACAATTGGAAATGCTAATTTAAAGAAATATAAAATATAGAACAGTACACCATATACCCACCATAAACCCGCCCACTGTGCCAAACATGATGCCAAATTAAATTAATCTCTTCTGACTCTACATGGTCTATATCCCTCCTACCGCTTCCTGCTCATGTGCCAATCTAAATGCTTCTTAAATGTTGCTACTTTGTCTGCTTCCACCACATTGGCGGGTATTGGTAAGTTGACGCTAGGTTGCATACCATCCTAACTGGGAAATACAAGTATGTATGATGATACAATGATACAATTTATTTGTTGTCATTTGAACCTCATTGAGGTTCAAACAAAATTTGGTTTCTGCAGCCATACACACAAGAAAAAGAACCAAGACACAACACAATCTACACAAACATCCATCACAGAGAATCTCCTCCTCACTGTGATGGAAGGCAAAGTCTTATCTCTCCCCTGCACTCCTCATTCTCCTCCCGATGTCAGAGTCAAAGCCCCCGGCGGGCGATGGCAAGTGTCCCGCGGCCATTAAAGCCACGCCGGGTGATACAAGGCTGCGCTCCGGGTCTTGGTGTTGGAGCCCCCGGCGAGAGCTAGCAAGTCCCGCGGCCATTGAAAGCCGCGCCAGGCGATGTAAGGCCCCGCTCCAGGTAATTTTCAACCTCGCAACTCGGGCGGGAGAAGTCGCCGTTGCGGAAGCCCCGAAAAGCGGTCTCCCAGCAGGGACCCGTGGGCTCCCGGTGTTACTGTCCACCAGACCTGCGGTTGGAGCCTCCGAATCTCCGAATCTCCGGGGTCGGGTCGCAGCAGCGTGCCACCACCGCTCCTCCCGCTCCGAACTTGGCCAGCTCCGCGATGGTGGGTAAGTCCGCAGGCTCCGCGACTGGAGCCCCAGGTCGTTCCGGTTGAAGGCCGCTCCACGGTGCTAGGCCCCAACGACAACGGAGACCCGACAGAGAAAAGGTCGGGTTCTCCGTGCAGGGGAAAGATTTTAAAAGTTTCCCCACCCCCCGCCCCCACACACATACCCAGTTTTTTAAAAAAGCACTTTAACTACATTCAAATACATAACTACATGTATATCACCATTATTTCATTATCATTGGTCTTAATCAAGGAACAGTCTGTCCAACTGCTCTTTGGGAATACCTTCACCAGAAAGACCACAGTAGTTTAGGAATATGGCTCAACACCACCTTCTTAAGGGCAGTTAGGGGTAGGCAATAAATACTGGCAATTTCCAGATTATGAAAAATTATTACAAAAAAATTCCACATAGATTCTACTGGTTGCGGGTAAGCAGGTAGTCCTTAGAATGGTTCAACACCAAGAGGCGAGGCCCAGAGCTGTGGCCTTTTCTATTCGGCTGGATCATGCAGTACCCAGTATGCAAAGATCAGTTGGAAGCCTAGACAATGAGTTGTTCACCGACCTAGACTGTACAGTGATGTATTTCCAGCCAACATATTAAAAGTGTTACTCCTTACACTGATATTGCAAGATGGTCTCCAATCTACCCTGGAAATAAACTGAAATAACGACCGGAGGTGAGCATGTGAAGTACCATCACCTTCAAGTATAAGATCTAGGAAAAAATAAAAGCACAAGCAATTAATGGGAATCACGTGGAGTGTTCGAGCACTAACCTTCCCAATGGGCACTGGGCCATAGTGTACTACATTACTGTAGAGTAATGTGCTTCTGCATACACAGTGACCACACCAAAGCTTTGAATGTGCATCAAAACATGAACACGTCTCACATTACTGGAGCACTATGGGGCAGTACAGCAGTAGAGTTGCTGCCTTAAGCACTAGAGACCTGGGTTTGATCTTGTCTGTATGGACATTTTATGATCTCACTGTGACTGCATGGGTTTTCTCCAGGTGCTCCAGTTTCCTCCGACATTCCAAAGACGGTAGGTTTGTAGGTTAATTGGTTCCAGTTCGGTGGTCGGCGTGGACCGAAGAGCCTGTTTCCACGTTGTATCTCCAAACCAAACTAAACACTGAAATCATTAGTCATTAACTGGCAACTGACATTGATGGAAATGACTCTCAATAGACAATTCAATTCAATTCAATTCAATTTTAATGTCATTGCACAGATACAAGTATGGGTACAATGAAACGCAGTTTAGCGTCAGTCCGTAGTAATAGTGCAATATAGAAATAAAAATACAGAATAAGCAAACAATGTGGACAGAGAGATTGGAGAAATCTATCGGCGGGACTCCGAGTTCAGCAATGTGATAGTGTTGTTGTAGAAGCTGTTCCTCATCCTACTAGTACGAGACCCGAGGCTCCTGTACCACCTCCCTGATGGGAGGAGGGCAAACAGTCCATGGTTGGGGTGGGAGGGGTCTTTGATGATCTTCCCGGCCCGTCTCAGACACCGTTTTCAGTGGAGGGCATCCATGGCAGGGAGCGGGGCACCGATGATGTACTGAGCGGTTTTCACCACCCGTTGTAGTGCCTTCCTGTCCGCTACGGTGCAACTGCTGTACCATACCGTGAAGCAGGTGGTCAGGATGCAATAGACAATAGACAATAGGTGCCGGAGTAGGCCATTTGGCCCTTCGAGCCAGCACAGCCATTCAATGTGATCATGGCTGATCATCCCCAATCAGTACCCCGTTCCTGCCTTCTCCCCATATCCCCTGACTCCGCTATTTTTAAGAGCCCTATCTAGCTCTATCTTGAAAGCATTCAGAGAACCTGCCTCCACCGCCCTCTGAGGCACCTGTCAAGAACTCTCCTCTGTTCAGACTGTTAATTATATCTTTGTAAACCATTAGATTATAGCCACCCAAGGATGTAATAAACTTCAAAATCACATGCTCAAAATCAATGAAACTGCTGTGGGATGTTTAATGTGTTAAGATATTAATATGTTAAGTGTGATAAGGTAAATAGAATCTAATTATTCTGGTATAGCAATCTGAGAACATGGACACATAGAATAAAAATCAGAAAACCACAGCTGCCTTCATGATCACCAATCTTGCCTTCTCAGTCTAATCTTATATTCTTGAGCACCAAACCCTACCTGCCTACTACAGCCTCAATTCACAGCTCATCCAGTCAAGAGGTGTTTGGGTCACTGATGGCATCTCAATTTATTCCAACCGCTAATTAATTATACAAACACCTTTCACATATCATACAGTAACATAAATTAGTGTGTAATATGTTTCCATCTCCTCTTTCTATGCTTTTTATATTGTATCAGGAAAGAATACGTAGCATATTCATCCCCTCATTATGTTTTAGTGTCCCAGAAAGGGTAAGATGCTCGATGCAACAACAGCCCAAGTACAGGCCAGCTGTGTTATTTCTTGGGTACAGAAATGTCCAAGAAAATATCAAGAAAGGGACAACAGCAGATAATCTACTGGTTATACTGCAGGTGTAAGAATAAATATTCTGTTTAATTTAAATTAAAGATTTATAACTGCTCTCCTGTCACTGACCCATTTCAGATATTTTCAATTTAGATTTCCCAAGGCAAATTATGTTAGTGATGAAATTGAAGAATTTAAACACTGGAAGTTAACTGTTGTTGACTTCAGTGCATGAGGCCATGAGAATGTTATTTACAGGGTATGCTTATGGGCAAGTTGAAACAATTGAAAGAGTGACACTTTACAGAAGGAACAATTGGTATTTTCCTCCTCTTTAATCACCTGAACACAAATGGCAATTATGAAACCATCATAATTGTGCTGAAGTCCCATTTTTGTCCATATCTTATTGAAAAGTAATCCATGTCACAAATGCAGAAAAAATGTGGACTATCTGGTCGCTAAAAATTGGAATGTCAATGTTTAGTACCACTTATGTTTGTCCTAACATTGTCTATAGGCAATAGACAATAGGTGCAGGAGTAGGCCATTCGGCCCTTCGAGCCAGCACCGCCATTCAATGTGATCATGGCTGATCATCCCCAATCAGTACCCCGTTCCTGCCTTCTCTCCCTATCCCCTGACTCCGCTACCTTTAAGAGCCCTATCTAGCTCTCTCTTGAAAGTATCCAGAGAACCTGCCTCCACCGCGCTCTGAGGCAGAGAATTTCACAGACCCACAACTCTCTGTGAGAAAAACTGTTTCCTCGTCTCCGTTCCAAATGGCTTACCCCTTATTCTTAAACTGTGGCCCTTGGTTCTATGTTTTTTGTTTTTCAGTACCAGTTTGGCTTGGTTGGTAGAACACTTATCGCTGAGTCAGAAGACTATGGATTGAAACCCGAACCACTACTACAATGGCACGTGAATGTTCCAATATCAAATGGCGGAACCATTGAATCAGTTATGCTTTGCACGACAGTTAATCAGTTCTTGATTCCCAGGTCAGATGGACATGAAAAATTCCCAAAAATAAAAACCACGGATTCAAAGAACATATATAGAAATAAAAGCAGCAGTAGGTTATCTGGCCATTCATGACTGATCTTTTACCTCTACACCAATTTCCTCCGCTAACCCAATACCTTTTGATTTCCTTGTTATCTAGCGATGTCTGTCTTGAATATATTCAACATCTAAGTTTTCACAGGTAATTCCTCCATTTTGTGTAAATCTGTTCTGACACACTCTTAGCCAGGCACAACAACATTAGAGTTCTCTTGGTCCCCACCTTTCATCCACCAGCTTCCACATCCGACACAGCAGCCTCTGTCATTTCCACCAGCTACAACATGGTCCCAATTAAATCTTCCCGTCTCCTGCTTTGTGTCTTTAGGATTACTAATTATTTATTCCTATCCCCTGATACTCTCCCCTACAATTGAAGGAGGTGTATAACTTGTCCCTTTCGCTCTCCCAAGCAACATCCCCATCCCTTCCTTCCACCTGATTTTATCGGTCCATCAACCCCTCCCTTTCTGGCTCTACCTATTATCTACAAACATCTGTCCCACCAACTCCTCCCCCAGCTTATTCCATCTTTCTAACACCTCCTCCTTGATTGGTTCCACCTATCACCTACCAATCTCTGTCCCACTGGCCTCCCCAATTTGGTTCCATCTGCCTATCATCCCTTTCCCATTAGGATCCATCTATCAGCCTTTGAGATAGCGATGTCTGTATCTAAACACCTCAACTACAGGAAATGTCAAATCAAATCTATTCTGTTAATCACTGTAAGAATTTTGTATATTTCAATGGCATCACCTCTCATTCTGTTCATGGGGGCATAGGCCTAGACTGAACCCCTCTTATTACAAACTGCTCATTACAGAATCAATCTGACAAACCTGCATCCTGATGAAGGGTCTTCAACCTGAAATATGAATTCAGTTTTCCATAAATGCTGCCTGACATGTTTCCAGCATTTTCATTTATTTCAGATTTTCAGCATTCGCAGTTTTGTTTTTAATTTTAATTTTTAATATTCATTTGCTGGTGAACCTTTGCTGAACCCCTTCCTTGCATAGGGAGACTAGATCAGTAGACAGGGATCTACATAACTGAAACTAGTCCTATCAATTCTTGTACTTTATTCCTTTTGCAATAAAAATCAACATAACATTTGCTTTCCAAATTGCTTAATAATCCTGAATATTAACTTTCAGTGATTCAAATCTACAAGAACATCCAGGTCTTTCTAAATACCAATGTCTTTAAATTTCCAATTGACCAATGCTGCATGATGCATGTAGATGACATTCTATTTGGAGAACAATGTGGCTTTTGATTTCCCACTTGCTCACGAGTCAACATGAGTGCATTTCTGCATTTCCATCGCTTTCCTCAACCTGTTAACAACAAGGTAATTTCAAGTCAGAGCAGGAGCGGGAGACCTGAACAGAAGGCATGTGGATTGGTCAGAGCAAGTTAATTTCAGGTCTGAGCATAAGCGGGGGAACTTGAAAAGCAAGCCCAAGGACAGGTTTAGGCAAGTTAATTTCAGGTCAAAGCAGGAGACTTGAAAAGCAGGCATGTGTATTGGTTGGAGCATCCAAATTGGCTAATTGAGCGGCTAATAAAAAGAAGGCAAGGTGTAGCAAAGCAGCCTATTGGGAAAGAGGCTGCGTTGAGGGTTAGTTTGAGTCTTTGGCTTCGGAGTCTTCAGTGAGGAAGTTAATACGAGGCAGATAGGAGGATACGGTATGGTCTGCTCTTGTATGTGAGTTGATTTTTTCTTTCTTGGTTCAGTACAGATGTGATGGCAGATAAAAAGGTACAATGCTCCTCCTGGAGGTTGTGGAAAGTCTGGGAAACTGCTGGTGTGCCTGATGACTGTACTTGTGGAAATTGTGCCCAGGTGTAGCTTCTTAAAGGTTGCATTGGGAAACTGGAGCTGCAGCTGGATGACCTTAGCACCATCCAGGAGAATGGGAGCTTCTTCGATTAGACATATAGTGAGGTGGTCACACCCAAGGTCCAGGAAGAGATAAGGTGGGTGACCATAATTGGGATCTATTCTAGGGCAGACGTGTCCTGTACACAGGGATGGGTTGCACCTGAACTGTCGGGGAACCAATATCCTGGCAGGCAGGATCGCTAGTGCTGCATGAGTGGGATTAAACTAGATTGGCAAGGGACAGGATCCTATGCAAGATCGAGGCAGGTGAGAGGCTAGAAGTCGATATGGATGGTGATGAAAGCTAGTTAATTGGACAGAAAAGGCAGGAGCATGGCAGCAGGGAGCGAGGAAGACTGTTGGATTGAATTGCACTTATTTTAATGCAAGAGAATCTGCTGGCTAAGGCGGATGAACTTGGGGTGTGGATAGGTATGTGTGACTGGAATGTTGTAGTTGTTAGTGAAACCTGGCTAACGGAGGGACAGGACAGGCAACCTAATGTTCCTGAGTATACAGGAGAGATAGGGGTGGGGGTAAAATAGGAGGAATTGTTGCTTTATTGATTAAAGAACTGTGATGGCAGGAGATTGCAGGCAGCTGCAGGACTAATAAGGTTGTCATAGCAGCCGATTTCAAATCTGTTCAGGAAAGTTTCCTCAGACAATTTGTGGAAGGTCTTGCATGGGAGACGACTATGCTTGATCTAGTCTGAGGAAATAGGGAGAGCCGAATAACTGAAGCGTTTATGGATGAGCTTTTTGGGACCAGTGACCACTGTTCCATTAGCTTTAAGATAGTTATGGATAAAGACAGTGTGAGCCCCTGAGTTAAACTTCTAAATTAGGGCAACTTTGGTGGTAGAAGGCAGCAACTCTCTCTAGCTGATTAGAACAGGTTGTTTGCAGGAAAAGTAACATCCAGAATGTGGAATGTTTTAAAAACAGCTGGTAAGAGCACGGGGCATGCATGATCATGTCAGAGTGAAGGACATGGCAGGTGGGCATAAGAAAGCTTGGATGATGTGAAAAATTGAGACTCTCGTCAAGAGTAAGAAGGAGGCATGAGATGGATATAGGCAATTGAGATCAAGTGTATCCCTGGAGGTGTTTCCTCTGACAAAGCATGATTATTACATTTGCAGATGACGCTAAAGTGGGTGGTATTGAAGATAGTAGGTATTGTAGACAGGAGGTTATCCACTTTGGTGGCAAGAACAGGAAGGCAGATTATTATCTGAATGGTGACAAATTAGGAGAAGGGGGGGGTGCAACGAGACCTGGGTGTGCTTGTACATCAGTCATTGAAAGTAAGCATGCAGGTACAGCTGGCAGTGAAGAAAGCTAATAGCATGTTGTCCTTCATTGCGAGAGGATTTGAGTTTAGGTGCAAGGAGGTCCTACTGCAGTTGTACATGGTCCTGGTGACACCACACCTGGAGTATTGAGTGCAATTTTGGTCTCCTAATTTGACGAACGGCATTATTGCTATTGAGGGAGTGCAGTGTAGGTTCACCAGGTTAATTCCCGGATGGCGGGACTGACATATGATGAAAGAATGGGTCGACTGGGCTTACATCAAAAGTCTGCTTACCCACCACACCACCTCCAGGTCCCTCAGATCGGCCGACTTGGGGTTACTGAACATCCCGCGGTCTAGGCATAAGCTCAGGGGAGACTGCGCCTTTACGGCTGTAGCTCCTAGACTGTGGAACAGCATGCCTCTTCCCATCAGAACTGTCCCTCCATCGACTCCTTTAAGTCGAGACTTAAAACTTTACTCTCAAGCCTTTATTGACGTCCTCTAAGGGAGTGCTATATATTTATGTAGGTAGTTAATCTATGAACCAATGTTGTATAACGGTAGTACCTCCACCAATGTAAAGCACTTTGGCCAACGAGAGTTGTTTTTTAAATGTGCTATAAAAGTGACTTGACTTGACTTGATTTATATTCACTGGAATTTAGGATGACTGGGTATCTTATAGAAACATTTACAATTATTAAAGGATTGGACAGGCTAGATGCAGGAAAGATGTTCCCAATGTCGGGGAAGTCCAGAATCAGGGGTCACAGTTTAAGAATAAGGGATAGGCTATTTAGGACTGTGATGAGGAAAAACTTTTTTACCCAGAGAGTTGTGAATCTGTGGAAATATCTGCCACAAAAGGCAGTGGAGACCAATTCACTGGATGTTTTCAAGAGAGAGTTAGATTTAGCTCCTAGGGCTAAAGGAATCAATAGACAATAGATGCAGGAGTAGGCCATTCGGCCCTTTGAGCCAGCACCGCCATTCAATGTGATCATGGCTGATCATCCCCAATCAGTACCCCTTTCCTGCCTTCTCCCCATATCCCCTGACTCTACTTTCTTTAAGAGCCCTATCTAGCTCTCTCTTGAAAGTATCCAGAGAACCGGCCTCCACCACCCTCTGAGGCAGAGAATTCCACAATCCAGAGATATGGCAGGGAAATCCAGAGGAAAAAGTAGGGACGGGGTCCTGATTTTAGATGATCAGCCATGATCATATTGAATGGCAGCACCGGCTCGAAGGGAGAGAGAGAGAGAGAGAGAGAGAGAGAGAGAGAGAGAGAGAGAGAGGGGTA